>NW_010226741.1:1742-11871 GCF_000690775.1 Eurypyga helias
GGACAGGGCGGGTGTCTGCACTGATGTGGTTTTGGCTGAACAGAGATTTGTGCATGTGCAGAAGTCTGCGTGCTTCGTTCCAGCGTAACTCTTTGGGATTACACGCAGCAGTGCTGACTGAAAACTAATGGTTAATACCCCAAACGAGACAAAAATCCACCCCAGCAGTTATTTCGAGAATTACTGGGGCCGTAGTTACAAAACGGGTGCCAATGCTTTTCTGGCCCTATACATCTCTTTCCTGTCACTGGTAAAATGAGCCCAGACGAGCTGCCCTAAAGCTCTTCTGTGAGGTGAGGTCGTTAAAGTCATCCTCAGGCCTACTCCTGGTGCATCCTCAGGCCTGCTCCTGGGGCATCCTCAGGCCTGCTCCTGGGGCATCCTCAGGCCTGCTCCATGTGCTGCACGAATTAACGACTGTTTGAAGATCCAGTACAGACCCCAGCGCTGTAAGTCCCACTGAGACTCTTTTTCTGGGGCTGTAGAGATGCCAGTTTCCAGTCCCAAAGCAGCAAGCTAAGGCGAATTAACACCTTGAGTGCTGCAGGAATTAATTTTCCTGTTTATGCTTGCTGTGCTGTGTGTTTTTATAAAGGTTACCCCAATTAACATGTCACAGTAGTAATGAATGGCCCTTGCTAACTTGGCAGGCTCCGTGAGAAATCTCCCACTCCCAGCTCCCCTCCTGCCTTGGGTCACGGCACCGGTGACACGCAGCAGCTTCAGGCCTCTCGGGTTTGGGTTGTGCCGCTCACGTACTGGGGAAAAAATGGAGTTTATTGGTTGAAGATCCTTTTAAGTTCAGTCGTTAACCATAAACCAGAGCTGCGTGAAGACAACAGGCAGACCGTCGGGTTTGAGACGTTCCGTTGGGGCAGACTGCAGCCTTTTAGGGCTTATTGTAAGGTTTTACCCAACCGGCGTCACTGCCGAGGAATTTTTATGGACACGTCCACTCAATTTACCGTGTTGCTGTGCTGCTTTCCGGTGCTTGGGAGTCTTTTGAGACACATTTAAGGTTGTTGAGGATAACCAGAAGAAGTTGGCTGTAGAAAAATGAAGCAAATGCAGCAATGCTGCAATGGCCAGCTCTGAGTTTGAAAGCATTAATTAACGTGGTCTGGCAGAGAAACCGAGGCAGCTCGTAAGTTCAGGAGTAAGGGCAAATGAAAGGTGTTTATCTGAGAGCTGTCGAAAGATCGCTTCCACCTATTTTTGAGTTTTTCTTACTAGTGTTTATAGCTGGAGCCAGCTGCAGGTGACCGGCAGACAGCACCTCGGGCACGGAGCAGAGCAACAGGTTTCTGTGCCGTGGCTGCCCGTCCGCAGGACGCCCCGGCCTGCACTTGCCTACCCTCAGCGTTTGCCAGGGGCTGCGAGCCAGCAGGCTCCGCAGTGCGCTTTGGCGAAGGAGTTGGTTTCGGAAAGGGGAAGGACGCTGAAGTCTTGTAAAACACGGAAACTGCCTTCAATAAGCACAAGGCAGCAGCGCGGGGGCGGTTTTCCATGTGAAGAAATGCCTCTTGTGTAGGCAGAGCCTGGGCTCCAGCGGTGTCCGTCCCGGGGAACGGTGAGACGGGCCGGTCAGGCCATCCTGGCTCGGTCGCGTGATGTGCGATGCGCTCGGTGCTCGGACGTGCAGGGAGCTCCTCGATGGAAGTTGTTGCTAGGGGATGGTTTTGTTCAGAGTGACAGCCAGAAGCGTGGAAAGCAAAGCAAGGGTGTAACAGACCTCCTGGGTCAGAGAGGTAGGAATGATGCCCGCTGTCACAGAGACTGGTTGGGGGTGGGGAGCACTGGGACAGGTTCCCAGAGAAGCTGTGGATGCCCCATCCCTGGGAGTGTCCAAGGCCAGGCTGGATGAGGCTGGGAGCAACCTGGGCTGGTGGAAGGTGTCCCTGCCCATGGCAGGGGGTGGCACTGGGGGTCTTTAAGGCCCCTTCCCACTTAAAGCATCCCGCGGGTCTATGAAATAAGACAACGCTGCTTTGATGCAAGTGTAGATGGGGTGCAGGTGTGTGAGTCGGTGAGTTTGTACCCGGGGTACATTCAAAGTGACTGAAGTCCCGATTGAATTCATTAGCAGCAGATTTCTTTGGAAGCTTTTTGTTTCTAATCCCATTGTGCTTAGAGCCATGGGCCAAAAGGGCCTGGTCCCCATCCTTGTGGGGTGACATCAGGGAACCCCTGAGCATCAAGGGTTTTGCTCAGTGAAGGGGCACTGATCCACCTCCCCTTCGCTGAGCTCCGAGCTGAGCGCAGCTACGGCCCCGCAGCAGTCGTGCACCCCCGTGAACGGCCCGTGCTCCGTGCTCATCCTTCGTTTTATCGGATGTGCCGTTGCCCTAGGAAAAATACTTTTTGAGAAGCTTCTTTTGACTGTTGTGCTTCACCCACATGTCAGCGTGTGAAAAAGCTGAAAGGGCTGTTCGTTCTGATTTGCCTGGTCTTTGAACAACGCAGACAGTAACGCTGCTTAGAGTGACCCACAGGATGAAGCCAGAGGTGGAAAAAGCAGAGTCCCTTGTCTGGCTGGACGCAGGTGGTAGCTGTAACAGCTGGAGAAGTGTGAGGTTTCAGGGAACGAAGAGAACAACGTTCTGGAAGATCTCAGTGTGCTCCATGTGTCCTTCCCTTGCAGTTTCCCAGGCCGGGCCTGCAGCAGACACAGCAGCAGCAGCAGACGGCGGCGCTGGTCAGGCAGCTCCAGAAGCAGCTCTCCAGTAAGTCAGAAGGACACCCTCCAACAGCAGAAGGACACGGAGCTGTGGGAGCGAGTCCAGAGGAGGCCCCGGAGATGCTCCGAGGGCTGGAGCCCCTCTGCCCTGGGGACAGACTGGGAGAGTTGGGGGGTTCAGCCTGGAGAAGGGAAGCTCCGGGGAGACCTCAGAGCCCCTTCCAGTGCCTGGGGGGCTACAAGGAAGCTGGGGGGGGCTTTTCCCAAGGGCAGGGAGTGACAGGACAAGGGGTGACGGGTTTAAACGGAAAGAGGGAGATGGAGATGGGACATCAGGAAGGAATTCTTCCCGCAGAGGGTGGGGAGCACTGGGACAGGTTCCCAGAGAAGCTGTGGATGCCCCATCCCTGGGAGTGTCCAAGGCCAGGCTGGATGAGGCTGGGGGCACCCTGGGCTGGTGGACGGTGTCCCTGCTGGTGACCCAGCTGGTGACCCAGCCCAGCAGCGCTGCGATACCGAAATTCCAGTGCTGGTGCATCCCCTGGATTTGTGTCAATCCCCAGAGGAGCCGAGGCACCTGCAGGACCGGGGCTGGTGGCCCGGTCACCGTTTGCTGCGTGTCCCCACTCCCGTTGTGCTGCCGCCGGCGAAGCCCCCGAGGAAGGCAGCCCCCGGCGGGTTGGTGGGCGCCGCGTGTCAGGGCGGGGTGCTCCGCGTTTCGGAGGGGTACAAACGCCTCCCTGTGCTTTACCAACCAGGTAACCAGCCCCAGCAAGGAGTGAACCAGTACGGGCATCCTTCCCACTTCTGAGGCGGCGGCGGAAGGGAGCCCCCCGGTCCCGCTTGCACTGAAGCGCCGAACTCTCGAACTCGATGCACTAGTTCTTGGGAGAAGCAAACGAGTTCCCGTCTTGTTTCAATGATGGTTTTTGTGCTGCCGTTGGTGTGAATATGTAATGAGGTGGGGTTTGGGGGTTTGGGGATTTTTTTTTTGCGTTTAACTAGATTTAAATGTATGGACTTGTGGGCCTATTTGAAGAATGTTATTGCCGATTTTCTGAATTTGGTGCTTTTTAGGTCCTGTTACGTTTAAGGAGGACAGAGAGTGGTGGATTTATTTATTTGTGGCAAACACCTTTTTGGTTTTGTTTCTTTTTTTTTTTTTTTAAAGAACTGCACTGGACCAAACTCCTGAACTGAACGGCACTTCCCATTTTGGCATAAAAGTTAATTTGTTCATTACAATGTTCTTCTCTCTCTTTGTTGGCAGAACAAGCATCGATTTCAATTGTGTTTATTTGACTGTAATTTTCATATGCACTTTATAAAGTTCCTTGCTCAAGGTACCAGTTTTCTCCTTGTGGTCAGAAGGTGCTGAAGTGGGTTTACTGCTTGTACTAGAACTTCTTAAAGTTTATATTTAAAGCCACAGTGTACCGTTAATAAACCTACTAGAAGTAGCAGCGTTTCCTATTTGGTCTCTTTGGTAGAAAGCTCACGGGTGACGGGCTGGAAAGGAGCGCGGCGTAGGAACGGGATCGATCCGCCCACACGGGTTTTGCCTAGGGAGAACTCCAGGTCCTGGGACAGGGAATCTCCGTGTCTCGCTCGATGCCTTCGGTAACAAACCCCGTGGCAGCTTTCACTACATGAAGGGGGGGAAGAGCCACCCAAGTCCTTTCTGCAGCGTCAGCGGTGCCGCAGCCCACAGCTCTTTGTGCGGGAGCCCCCGCAGAGGAGTTACCTGTCACCCGCGGCGTTGCACGGTCAGTGCTTCCCGCTCGGGGCTGAGTCTCCATCGCCGGCTGAGCTTCAGGGGCAGAATGTGTCATCTGTTACCGGCTGCGGGCAGAAACGCACG
Source organism: Eurypyga helias (assembly GCF_000690775.1). Lineage (NCBI taxonomy): Eukaryota > Metazoa > Chordata > Aves > Eurypygiformes > Eurypygidae > Eurypyga > Eurypyga helias. Next base: position 6,281 of record NW_010226741.1, read on the forward strand.
TAAATTACAAATCCAAAAGCCTACAAGCAGGTCGTTACTGTTCAAACCTGTACAAATATGTCATCATTTCACCTGGATTAGAGTTGAAAAGAAACAGAATAAATTTCTTACCATTTTCTGTCATTTAGGGGCTAGTCCATGGGATTTATGTTTAAAAAAGGGGGTTCATTTGGAAAGTGGAACCTGCAGGGCGTTTAAAATACACGTAGGTCCTTTTTTTATTTCCACTGTTTTGTATTAACTCAATTTGCATGATTTGCCAGGCACAGAGTTTGCAGATGGCGTCAGTCGGGTGTGGAGGGAGAAGACTGCGGCGGCGGCGGAGGCAGCACCGCCCGCTGACGGAACGGTACGGAGACCTCCAGAAAAGCAGCTTGTGATCGGCTTTTAGAAGAGCCGGGTAAGTCTCGCTCATGTAAAAATTATTCCTGTCGGGGTTTTTTAAGGATATTTACGGTTGGAGCTGCTGCTCCATCCACGCCGCGGAAGGAGGGAACACGCCCGCAGGGAACTGCACGTGGCTGACGTCGGGAAACGAGCAGCCCAGCACAAAAGCAGTCCCGGCTGAGGTTGCAGTCTTTCAAAAATACAGGTAAGTAAGTCAAAAGATACTCTCTCTTGGGAAGAGAGTAAGGAGCTCTGAGCTTTGGTTACCGGCTTAATCTTCTAAAGATTCCTCTGACCAGTCCAGCCCGTGATTTGTTAGTGTCAGATGTGTAGGTAACCATCCCCCCCGCTGGAAGGTGGGTTTCCCCCCGGGTACAGAAGGTTGCTGGGGAGGTGGGTTTCCCCCCGGGTCGAGAAGGTTGCTGGGGAGGTGGGTTTCCCCCCGGGTACAGAAGGTTGCTGGGGAGGTGGGTTTCCCCCCGGGTACAGAAGGTTGCTGGGGAGGTGGGTTTCCCCCCGGGTACAGAAGGTTGCTGGGGAGGTGGGTTTCCCCCCGGGTACAGAAGGTTGCTGGGGAGGTGGGTTTCCCCCCGGGTACAGAAGGTTGCTGGGGAGGTGGGTTTCCCCCCGGGTACAGAAGGTTGTTTCTGAGACCCGACTGCATTGAGAAACGAGAATTCTGAAGTTACACGCAAACTGATGCAGTTGTTTCCTGGAGGGACATCTTTCAAACCAGCTTTCAGAAGGTTGCTGGGGAGGTGGGTTTCCCTGGGTACAGGAGGTTGCTCGGGGGAGGGGTGTCCCCCCGGGTACAGAAGGTTGTTTCTGAGACCCGACTGCATTGAGAAACGAGAATTCTGAAGTTACACGCAAACTGATGCAGTTGTTTCCTGGAGGGACATCTTTCAAACCCGCTTTTGTGACACTGGGAAAACGGTGCCAAACTCAGGGTGTGTCTGCGTGCCGTCTGCGTGCTTTTTCTGAACGGCACGAGGCAGAGCTTACGCTCTCGTGTCAAAGTGCCAACAAAGTCGTTCTGTATTTGTCATCCAAAGTCCTGCACAGAGTCAGTGTGGCACAGAGCTTATTCTTAAAAACCACTTCACTGCTTGTTTCACCACTGAATATTTATTAAAAAACCATACTAAATGCTCAAACGTATGAAGAAGGTAATCTGCATGGCAATAAAATCCGCTCCCTGGTTCTCAGTCCTGCTTTACGTGATCCATGCCCTTGCCGGCCAAGGTGGGCGATACTGAACCGATACAGGAAGTCTGTCCTTTACGGAAGAGCTCTGGGTACGTTCCCAGAAAGTCATTTGGTGTTTGCTGTTTGCTGGCAGAGCAGAAGTGCCTTAAGCGTGGTTCATTTTAGACCTGTTCAGCGACTGCAAGAGCCAGTGCTCGGGATTAATGCTGGATCTCGCCGTCCCCGAGCCCTTCCGCTCCTTTCTTGCGCGGTCACTGCGGACGGAATGCCGTAACCATCTTCAGGCACTGACATCCCCGCGGCAGCCCTTGCGGAACCTACCCCGAGACTGAGCTCGGTGCACTGACTTCGGTACCCGTCGTTCCTGCTGCGTTCCGCGCTTCAGATGACGTGAAGGTACGTTACCGCGACATCGCTGCCGAGGCGGTTCTTCGCTGTGCACTTGTAGGCGCCGGAATCCGAGGGTCGGGGGTTCTGGATGAGCAGTGTCCCCGGGGGGCGAAGCCGTTCGCTCCCAGATGCTCGGCCTGGGTTACCTGTGGAGAGTACGGAGCGGTCAGGCAATTCCCAGGTAATCTCTGGGCTTGGCATCCCCAGTGCTGCGCAGTGGAGCTGAACGGCCGCGCCGGGCAGGGTGTGCATGGCCCGCGGGGGTCTGTTGGTGATCCGCGGGGGATACGCCACGATAACGACCGGGATGGTGACGGAGGACTCGCCAGCGCTGTTGTGGGCCTTACAGACGTAATCTCCTCTGTCGTGGATGGTGGCTTCCCGTATCACCAAGGTACCGTTTTCCAGCAGGATGTGTTTCCCGTTGATCTGCGGTCGGTCCAGCACGTAGCCGCCCGGCAGAGTCCACGCTGTACGTGGCTTGGGACTCCCATCAGAGGAGCAGGGAAGTGACAGCGGCTCCCCGCTCACGCCCGTCACTGGCCCCGTCGGGCGAGCGAGAATGCTGGGCTTCTGGCCGACTTCCAGGACGACCAGCTTCTCAATATAGCCGACCTGATTCCTGGCAGCACAGCGATACCTCCCCGCTTTGTCTCCGTCGGGATTATGGATGGTAAGGGTGCCATCGCTTCCCGTGAGAAACTGGGAGGTCCTGATGCCGCTGGAGAACCAGGTGCCGTTAGGCAACATCCAGCTTACGTCAGGCGGGGGGTTTCCATCCACAGAACAATTCAGCGTGGTAGATTTCCCAGGTTTCGCTATTATTTTTTCATTGAATGGGTTTTTAAACATCGGTCGCCTCAGCATTTCCAGCACCTCGAGCTGCACCACCAGCACGCTCTCTCCCCCGTCGTTGCGTGCCACGCAGATGAAGTCTGCTGTGTCCGAAGGCCTTAAGTTCCGAATCTCCAGTGTCCCATTCCTGTGCACCATGATCCTGCTCCCGTAATAGGGAGCTGTTACGAAAATGTTGTCAGGCATGATCCACATAATCTGCGGGGGGGGCGTCCCTTCCGCCCGGCAGTCGATTTGCTTCTTCGAATGCCTCACGGCCGTCACTTTCATGACTGTTCTGTTGGCGTCTAAACCGTTTATGACAGGCGGTTTAGCAACAACGTCCAGCTTGTACAGTTTCGTATCGTCCCCTCCGGGATTGCGAGCAACGCACGTGTACTCCCCGGCATCTGACAGCTTGACGCCCGCGACGGACAGAGACCCGTTGGCGTGCAGGAGGTGTCTGTCTGCCGACGAGGAGATCACGTCGCTGGAAGGCAGCAGCCAGAATATTTTTGGCTTGGGTTCTCCGCCAGCTTCGCAGTCCAGCAGCGCCGTGTCTCCGGCTTGCACTGCACGGCGTGTCTCGTAGCCGTGCTTTATACCACGACGACCGTGAGGCGTACCTTCATTTCGTCTCTCCCCAGCGTGTTTTGGGCGTAGCAGGTGTAATCTCCTCCTTCTGTCACTCCAACTCTGTCCAGATACAGAGTTCCGTTGTCGAAGAGGATGTACCTGCGAGACCGGCGTCCGCTGTCATCCGCCAGCATCGCGTTGTTGATCACCGTCCCATCGGGCAAACTCCAGGATATTTCGGGTGCGGGTGATCCCGAGGCCTTGCAGTCCACCTTGAAATCTTTTCCGTATGGCACCACCTTCTTGAAATACTGTTTCTGGTCGATCCTGGCCGGTTTCATTGCGACGCTGACTTTCATCAGGATCAGGTCATCTCCGATCTTGTTTCTTGCAACACACAAATAGTCACCTGCATCCTTTTCCGTAACTGCCTCGACAGCCAAGGATCCGTTGGGGTACACGCGGATTCGACTTCCCATCCTGTTGTGGGGGAAGAGAGGAAATGAATTACGGCACGAAGCACGGGGGGCGAACAGCGAGCGTGGAAAGCACACCCGCGGCTCTTCCCCGGGCCGGGGGCAGCTCCCGGTGCTGCTGCCCGGCCTGTTGTCCAGAGGGACACTTGGCACCCTGGGATGGCTCCCTGAGCCCTTCCTGCGGCACGACAGGGACCTGGGGCTCCCTCTGCCCAGCTGCTAGTTCTCATGAGCTCCTTAGGAACATCCTGGGCTGGGACTGTCCCTCCCAAAGCGAAGGTGAAGTGTCACCGTGGGAGGGGGCGTGGGAGGGTAGACAGCAGAGACTACAGAGGCCTCTTCCTCCCCAGCCCTGCTTCCCAAATCTCGCACAAACAACTCTTCCTCCTGCGAAAGGGCCAGAACTCAGCCCGTGTGTGACTAACAGCAGCTTCCTGAGTTCAAGTCAGACTCGTCCCTTTTGGCAGGACCTCCCCCACTTCGACAGCTGGTGTGGGCTGTTGTTAGACATACCTGAAGGGGCTCCAGGGAAGCTGGGGGGGACTTTTCCAAGGGCCTGTAGTGACAGGACAAGGGGTAACGGGTTTAAATTGAAAGTGGGAAGGTTTAGATTAGATATCAGGAAGGAATTCTTCCCGCAGAGGGTGGGAGCACTGGGACAGGTTGCTCAGAGAAGCTGTGGATGCCCCATCCCTGGGAGTGTCCAAGGCCAGGCTGGATGAGGCTTTGAGCATCCTGGTCTAGTGGAAGGTGTCCCTGCCCATGGCAGGGGGGTTGGAACTAGATGGTCTTTAAGGTCCCTTCCAACCCAAACCATTCCGTGATACAAGCACGAGCCGTCACCACAGGTATTTCCCCACTCCTAAGCACTAAAAGTGAGTTTAGTTCACGACGTTTCAGTGATGTGACAGTCCCTCACGCCAGCACCAGAGGGGACGGCGTTGGAAGTTTCAAGGAGGTGGGGGAAAGCAAAGCCGCTCCTACCTGTGCCACTGGTCAGCAAGCGCCTTGGAAGGTAACCTCCAGAGGATCCTGGGCTTCGGCTCCCCGGTCGCTGTGCAGTTCAGAAGCAACTGATCCCCAAAATTCAGCCGAGTCATTTCTGGAGAGGCGGTAACTATTTTCGGGAGCGTGTCTCTGTGTTCCACCACGAGGCTGACCACCCGCCTTTCCGAGCCCGTCGAGCTTGTGGCTATGCACTCGTAGTTCCCGCTGTCGGAAGGAGCGGCGTTGCGGAGGCGGAGGGTGCCGTTGGGGAACAGGAACAGCTTTGCCTTCACCAGCTGCAGCGGTTTCACCACGGTGCCATCGAAGAGGACCCAGTGAACGGTGGGCTGAGGCTTCCCTTCCACGGTGCAAGGCAGCTGGAGGTCCTCCCCCATCCCTCCTTCCACACGCTGTCTCTTCTCTTCCCGAATAGCGGGAGGAGGCGCAATGACCTGCAGTCTCACGGCCCGTGTGGCAGTGCCCGCTGGGTTCTTGGCTACGCACGTGTAGAGGCCCCTGTCGTACACCGTCACCTCCTCGATGAGTAACGTGCCGTCCGGCTCCACGTGAGCTTTGCTATTCCCCGGGGAAGAGCTGGAGACACGCGTCTCATTTGCTAGAACCCACCAGACGGAGGGAGGGGGCCTGCCCTCCGCTTGGCACTTCACTGCCACCGGCTTTCCGGAGTGGGCGGTGAGGAGCTGCCACGTGCCGCCGGCGATGCGGGGCGCG
>NW_010226742.1:0-32114 GCF_000690775.1 Eurypyga helias
AAAATAATAATAATAATTAAAAAAATATAGAAAAAAGCAAACTTGGTAATAAAGTTCAAAATCATCATTAGTTACATTTTTCTCATATTAGCATAGAATAACAGTGAAAAGATCTTGTATTTTAATTTTTACCCCAGTACAATGAAAATGTAATAACACTTGGTTATATGGAAGCTTATTCTTTGCTCTTACGGCAACTTTTGTGTTAATCTTTGGTAAAGGGATTGAAAAAGCAACAGTAATCATGGTACACTTGGAAGTTACTGTGGTGTTTATTTCTTCCTTGATGAACAGCTGCTATAGCATTTACTTTGCACCATTAAAACTGTTTAGTTAGTTTCTTAAATGCTAAAAGTGATTTCTGCAGGGAATTAATTGCCTCTCTAAAAGCCTTAATGATTTTTTTCTTATTTTCCATTTCAGAAATACTTTTGCCAGCTATAGATTGAAGACCAATTTGTACAGTGTCAAAATTATGCATTGACAATGACAGGTCACTACAATTCTGCTTATCCAGCAGGATGAATTTCATTGCAATAGTTCAAACTCCTGTTAGAGGCATGCTCTGCAGGCAGGAGAGTAATCAAGGCAGAAGTGGGGGGAGAAATCCAACCCTGCCATCTGGTTGAAGAAATTTACCTTTCTGAAGAGAAAGGACAGGATGATCAGTACAGCTTTTGCGTTGAGATGAACCCATGAACAATTCATTAGCTGTGTGCTCTATGTTGAAGGATATCTCGAAATTTCTACTGGGATATATCCTTAGACTAAAAATGCTAGGGTGTGTTTTTCTGGATCAAATAGAATCACCACTTTGACCAGCTTTATTTTAGCAGAAACTTGTGTCTCTTGCTCAGGAGTGTAATGATAAACAGTCCTTCTGTTTAGAACAGCTCTTGGCAAGATCACAGCAGTCCTCAACATCTTTTTATTTTAATTATCAGAGCTGCAGCTAACATTTCCCTAGGAACCAAGCTGGAAGAAACATCTGACAAGCTGAAAAAAACTTAGAGAAACCCAAACAGAAGTTCATATTTGTTTCCATAGCTATTTGCATTATAGTAGTCTAGGACTTCGGAACTAATGTTAGGTGTTATAAGCATCTTGTGAAAGGTGTTGTTCAAATATATTTCTTGTTCCTGAATGTTTTAGAAATACACACTTGTAGTGGTTTAACCCCAGCCAGCAACTAAGCACCACACAGCCACTTGCTCACTTCCCCCATGGCTGGATCAGGGAGACAACTGAAAGCAGAAAAGTGAGATGTTCAACCATCTCCAGGAAAACAGGGAACCATTGTGCAGAAATATTGCTTGGGAAGAAAAAATAACATCTCCCTGAACATAACGCCCCCACACACACACTTTCTTCTTTTCCCCCCAGATTTATATGTTGAGCATGACATCATTATGGTATGGAATATCCCTTTGGTCAGCTGGGGTCAGCTGTGTTCCCTCCCGTCTTCTTGTGCATCTACAGCCTACTTGCTGGTGGGCTGGTGCGAGAGGCAGAAGAGGCCTTGACTCTGTTTAAGTACTGCCCTGCAATAATGAAAACATACCTGTGTTACCAACACGTTTCAGTACAAGTCCAAAACATAGCCTCTTACTAGATATTATGAAAAAAATTAAGTCTATCCCAGCCCAAACCAGCACAATACTAAAAAAACCCAACATGGATGCAGACAAGAGGACATATTGGAAGAAGGACCTTAGTGGCCAGTACAGTAGGTACTGTTACAACTAAAAAGTAGTCAATGATTTTGTAGGCATACTATCAAATAAATTCCCTTACAGAAGGATAAACACAAGAAAATACACAGTTTCAGAATACCGCCTCCCACAAACATGAGAAAAACAACAAACATCTTTTTCTTAAAAAAAAAAAAAAGTGAGAAATAGCATTATGGGAAAAAATGAGACATCAGTTCAAACTTAAACAACAAATCAGATCAACTTGAGTAATTATTGCCTATGAAGGGATCTCTGCAAGAACAGATCTACAATACAGTATTAAAATAAAGAATATAGCACTCATGCCTTTTGTAATAAAAGCTATAAGGTGTTGATTTGTGGCACAGAAAATATAGTCTGTTAAAAAACTAAATCAGGGTCAAAAGTTGCAGTTGCAACAACTGGGAGAGTGTCATGGTTTAACTCCAGCTAGCAAAATACCATGAAGCTGCTCTCACAAGTCCCCCTCCCTTCCTCCAGTGGAGGGAAGATTCGGAGGAAGAAGAAATAAGGAGGCTCGTAAAACTGAGATAAGAACTATTTACTGATTAAATCTAAATCAATATATACAAATGCTACTAATAATAAATAATTAAAATAACAGGAAATAAAACATAATACAATATGATACAATTTCTCACCATCCACTGACCAATGCAGAACAAAATGCTGAGCAGTGGGAGTCAGACCCAGAGAGCCTGAGAGCTGCAGCCTGAGAGCGATCGCAGGCCGAGGGCCGCAGCCCACGGGCCGGAGCCCGAGAGATATCGCAGCAGGCCCCAAGTGAACCCTATCAGCGACAGCAAGACCAGGAAAACTAAACAAAAGCCACCAACTCAATCATGAACAAGCCAGCACAGGAGTTACCGAAGCAGCTAACATAGGAGTCAGGGTGAGGATTAGCAGGCGTACAGGAGGGAACCAGAGAGAGAAAGGGATAGAGTAATGGCGACTGGGCTCCCTCCTTGCCTCTGCCCCAAGCATGATGTACTATGGAATGAAATACTCTCTTGGTCAGTTTGGGTCAGCTGTCTGAGCTGTGTGTCCCCTGCACTGCCTGTAGCGAGACCACGAGAGCTGGGAACGCAGCTGCAGGGTCAGAAGTGGAGAAAAACCTTGAATCTGGTGCAGGCATTGCCCAGCGCCAGCTAAGAACTTATCAGTGCTTCCCTCTGCATCCAGGAACAGTTTCCTAGCAGCCACGGTAAAGAGAGTTAACTCTTTCCTGACTGAATCCAGCACAGAGAGAGTAATTAAATTCTAGTGGCAAACTCCTCTAAATTTAACGTAGTGAAACATTTCTAGTTTTGCAGTATTATTTTTTCTACAATTTTCATATATTATTTTGTAGTTGGCTGCATAATGTTAAATGTGTTTTCAGGATTTCAACATACTCAATATACTAACTAAATAAAACAATGTCCGACTGAAGAAAGGAAGAATTTATATTCATTAATACAGTTAGGTTGGACAGAGACAAAGAGATAAAGTTTAACTTACTTTTAAGAAATCCAAGCATAGCTGCTGAGTTGTGTGAAACACCCCTAATTTCCCACTATCACCAATGGAAATCTCAATAGAGCCTCGGAATCTAGAGAGCTGAACAGCTAACAGGGTCAGGACTCATTTTCTTACCTACAGGCACCTTAGGTAGTGTAGATCACCTTAGTCAGCCTAGATACCTTAGAGTATCTAAGATCATAGAATTATAGAATGGTTTGGATTGGAAGGGACCTTAAAATCATTCAGTTCCAACCCCCCTGCCATGGGCAGGGATGCCCTCCCCTAGACCAGGTTGCTCCAAGCCTCGTCCAGCCTGGACTTGAACACTTCCAGGGAGGGACAACGTCGCCGGGCAACCTGTTCCAGTGCCTCACCACCCTCTCTGTGAAGAATTTCTTCATTATACCTAATCTACATCTTCCCACTTTCAATTTAAACCCATTATCCTATGTCCTGTCACTACAGGCCCTTGTAAGAAGTCCCCTCCTCCCCAGCTGTCTTCTCAGCCCCTTGAAGATATCGAAGACTTTTCTAAGGTCTCCCCAGAGCCTTCTCTTCTCCAGGCTGAACAAGCCCAGTTCTTGCAGCCTGTCCCCATAGCAGAGGTGCTCCAGCCCTCTGATCTTCTTCATGGCCTCCTCTGGACTCTCTCCAACAGGTCCATGTCCTTCTTATGTTGGGGACCCCAGAGCTGGATGCATTACTCTAGGTAGGCTCTCATGAGAGTGGAGTAGATGCTTCAACAGGCTGGCAAATATGGCATAGGACCTCTGGGAAAGCTATATTCTTTCTGATGCAACAGCTGCATAACAGGTAAGTACCAGAGTTCATATACGTTAACTAGACATTTATATTTGGGTAATGAATCCTACTCTAGTTTTCCATTTCGTGAATGGGATTGCTCTTAAATCTCTGCTGTCTGTATCAACAGGTATGAGTCTGACTACTGAGCTGAATGACACTTCTGAGGTGTTTGCTCGAATGAAATCAGAAGCTCTCAAAGAGCTGGCTGATGGTAGCGACCTCTCTGAAATAAAAACATCCCTTGTTTTCCTACTCCTGCTGTTTCTTTCTACCTTCAGCTGGACAAGGGTGACCATTTAACAAATTCAGACTCCCAGTGTTAAAAGTGAAGCTATAGAATAACTTCAGGAGAATTATTTACACATAGTTACATGCTGTGCAGCCATTTGTGAAATTGTAAAGTCAGCTTAAAACCAAGAAATTGATATGTCACCATCTATTGATAGTGGTCTTAATAAAAGGCAAAGGACAAAACCCAGATTTGTGTAAATGCTACTGTTATCCTTCTAGCTAAAAACTGAAAATGGCACAGCTCTATTTTTTATACTGGGTAAAATACTGGCATCTCATATGCTATATATAGAAGTCCAGTAATGCAAAAAATAAGAAGACAACTTCAGAAAGTAGATCTGTGGATTAGTCAATTCATGCAATATTGTAAATTAAAATCCATAAAACTGATGCTTCCTTGTTTTCTCAGTGAATTAAAGTAATTAGATTACGAATTACCTTTTGAAAATTTCTTCAGTTATAAAATTATTTATTTATGCCTCCAAAATGACTTCCAGTTGGTCTCTCTGGGGACCTTTGACCTATTTTCTCAACTTGAAGTGTATAATACTTTATAAGTATTCTAGTGAAACAATAAAGAATATATTTCACAGTTAATGGTGTACACATCACAACTTTGTCTGTAATAAACGTGTCCAGCATTCTGCAATTTCTTTTAGCAATCAGCAGCCTGAAAACTTTCAAGGCTGAAACTCACCCCACTATGAAACATCAGAAAAAGGTCTGAAAGTCACTTAAGTTCCTATTTCATAACACTTTCTCTGTTAGTCTTACATACCAAGCAAATATTCTCTTTTATCTGAAGCATAAGACGTGAACAACAGCTACCAAAATTTCGGCACATATGTCTGTAAATTAAATGTAAATCTGCTTTGAGGAAAATGGGTTATCTAGTCCTTCTCCACCCAAGCCCACAGCAAGAAAATCTATAATGTTATGCTTAGCAGATGTTTGCCTAAATCATTCTCTAAATGATGCAGATTTTGCTACTTGTATTGACATTCCTTAGTTAGTCTACCTGAAATTTTTGTTCTTAGTGCCCAATCTAAACTTCTCTTGCTGAATATTAAGCCTATTCTTTTATTGGATGATAGAATAGGGAATACAGTTATTAAATATGAAAATGTCAATATGGAGATCGAAGGAACTGTTAATATTTTGGAACCCAGATGACAATTTACTATTTTCTATTTTGCAGCTTATATGAAAATGGTTTTCATACGTGCCTGCAGTCTCTTTTCTCCTAAACTAAATTCCATGTTTTTCCATATTTCCTCATTTTTCAATATGTCTCATCATGTTCTGCAGTTTTCCTAGTTGGCACACATCTTTTTTGAGGTTGGAGTGCATCAAGCTCCAAGTAAATGGCTTAGTAGTACTAAGTAGAGTAGAACAATTAACCCATGTGTCTATTGCAAGATACACTCTTACTTAGTACTATAAGTGTTGTTAACACCTGTTTCAAATCTTCTGTCTAATCAGTTGTCCTCTTCTTTATTCTGTTCCACTAAAAATTTCTGCATAAAAACTTGCAATACTTCTTGAATTACAAATTTAGTAACTGTATTCTCTTTTCTGTTATCCAAATCAGTAACAAAATTGTAGAAAAATGTTGAAAAAAAAAAACCAACAACAATGAAAACCCCAAAACAAACAAACCAACAAAAAAACCCTGAAACCACTTAAAGTTCTACCCCAGGAATTACTTCTAGCAACTTTCACCTGTTCACCTCAATAGTTACATCCATTCCATGTTGCTGTATGTTCCTGCTCAGAACAGTTTAGATTACTTCTATGTACAGATCTTAATTTGCCATTGCTACTTAATCTGAGACAGCCATTATCTGTTACCTGTCCATCTGGCCTAGAGAATAACAAAACTCCAAAGTCCAAAAATTAGTTCTTCTGTGTGCAAGTAATAAATATTCTTCATGGCTATTAGGTTTATTTGGGTTTGTATGAAGTAATAATAGATAAAGCCAGTTTAAAATATTTTTAACTATTTTTAACTTCCTCTTCACACAAATCTAATACAGACATACTGAACATGAGCTCTATATATATATGCAAAAGGAATACCACTGTGAGCTGTAATGTATAAATATATGCAGAGGTAATACAAATCAAATGAGTTTTATATAAATTTTGCACAACTGCTACTGAGTAGGTGTCATTAATTTTTTCAGGAACATTTCAAATGTCCTTTTAAAAGCCAATCAAAGATCCTATTGATATGTCCATTTAATTAGAAGCTGAAAAATTTGATCGCTATTCTGTTGTCAGGAGCATATTGCATGCAGGGATTGAAATACATTTGATTGGTTCCTCAATGTGTATCTTCACTTCAAGCAACAATTCTAGAGCACAGATAATTGGTGCCCTGCAGCTTTCCCCACTGAAAATCAATCGAATTTCCATTACGTTTCAATTGTCTTGCAGTGGGAAACCTACAGGGTTTCGCTGGTTGGTGGTTTTTTAATATTACCTTCTGCACTAGAGAATAAAAGTTTTTAATGCTTTTCCCTAGGTAATCTACTAGCAACACAAGAAAATAATCAATTTGAACAATCTGCTCTCCATGAAACTCCCTTCCCAAAAGGGCAAGTAATCTTCTCCTGTATTGTACTGATTTTCTCGTACTTCCAAGCCCTGCCTCAGTCACTATGATCTGCAGCTATTTTTGCAATGTGTTCTTCACCTAGTCTTTCATCTGGAAATGTTTTTCTATATGATTATTCACAGCAGCAACCACCATACCTGGAAGTAACACGTGTTTAGAGCAATACAGTACTTCAAGTCTCTACGTCTCAAAAGACAAAGAACAAAACATTTATTCTGGTGTTCATTTGTTTACAGTCCTGTAAATATTAGATCTATCTTTCCAGTTACTCCTTTGCCCAGCCAAAACAAGTGGCCATATAAAGCTGAATTTAGGACAGACTGAAGCAAGGTAAGGAAAGGGCTTGTGTCACCACTTCATATTTTCTATTTACAGCAACGGCTTTCACCTCATTAGACTGCACAAGACTGACATCCATGTAGACTCCTAGCTCTTCTTCAACTTCAAATAGCCAATATTGAAGATAGTTCTTAAAGTTATCAGGAGAAAAGTTGAAAGAACTTAGCTCTGTGCTATCAAACACAGATTTATCAAGCAGAAATATACATCCATGGCCTTCTTTATTTTAGTGATAGCCTTTGGAAACAGAGAACAGTGACATTTAACTATCTTGTCAGAACAAACACAGGTGGCATTTGGGAAATAAAGGGAGAAAGGAAAAACTAGTGCTTTATTACATCAGATCAATTGAAAAGGATTGTTCTTTGAATGGAGGACTGTTTTATTAACAACAGTCTCCCATGCCTTATTCTGATATTGTTACATGACTTTAGAAAATTCAGGACAGGAAAGCACTATTTCAAGCCTTAATCAGGTACCAGAACAGAAGATTTCTGGACAGAGGAAAAATAGTGAATAATCTTGAAAGTTCCAAAAATGTGGTTCGGAAACTTTACCTTCAACTTTATATTTGATGTTTACTTATGCTACACAGAGTTTAAGTATATGTTCCTTCAATTTATGATAAGAATTTCTTTTCTTTAGCTTTTTTTAAAAACAAAGGTTTTTTTTATACTTTTTCACTGATCAAATTTACGAACTGAAATGCCACTGAATGTTGATATTCTAAAAGAATATGGAGTTAGATTATTCCTAATATCACTTTCTGACATTTTAAATAACCGAGTCCAAAAGTACTTCTCAGCACCACTATGAAATGCTGCTCAAAAGTACTTGTGCACCAACAGCCACCAAACAAATGCCTATCAATGTTTTCCAATATAACGAGACATCATGTGTGACTCTAAAAATTTCAGTTCACTTACCATTTTCAAGTTACAAGTTGTATTCTAAATGCATTCTCCCCATGTAATGCTAAAGAGTTCTTTCAACCGTTTGCTTCCACAAACTTCAAATATGTGCCAAATTCCAAATTCAATTCACAAAGTATAACCAATGACATACTAATGGATGTTACATTAATATAGCTATAGAAACAACATTACATTAATTAGAACTTTGTAAATGCTGTAATTAAGATATTCAGTGACAGCTGCCTTTCCTGTCCCTTAGCTTCACCATGAAATCTCTCAGCACTACTTGTTTTGGAATCATCAGCTGCACGGATGCAGGAAGAGCCATCTGTTGGCATTTTTTAAATGTTAACAGACAGAGGTTCCAAACAATTGCTTCTAATACTTTTTTAAAAAGTCCAAAATAACATTACTTTTTTCTTTTTAAATTCTGTATCTGATTTTGGCAAAATGTACATCATTAGCACTTAAAAATCCATGTATCTTTAGCTCCAGATCTGCCTGATGTCCTCTACCAACATAGGATCAGAATAATACCATTGACTTACATGTGTAAGTAAAGCACCTCAGCGTTTTATCCCTGGTCATATTTGTAAAGCTTTATTACCCAAAAGAGATACAGTTGTCTACCAAAGGTCTACAAAGTCACACTGTGGATACTTGTTCTTCTGCATTGTCGAGTCAAGGTTTGGTTTTCCTCACATCTGGGACTTGCACTGGTTCAACCCAGATCCTTTTGATACCAGTCTACATGATCCTTCTTTCTCTTCTGTAACTTTAGTATCTTAACCAGGCTATCCTTCACACGGAGCTAATGCAGAAAGCTACCAACACTCTTCTGTGTTAAAGATTTTGGCTTCATATTGTAAATTCTTATTTATCTCAGTGGACTTTGGATCTTGCTTGTTAACACAGCCCACACTCCCCCCAAATCCAGCATTCTTACTCTGTGCATTTCATCTCACCATACGAAGCCATTTCCTTGTGAATAACATTTCTTCCTCCTTGATGTTTACACCCTCCAAACAATCTGTTGCTGTTATCAGACCTGAAGGAATAATGAATTCAGTGAATTACACATTTTTTCCCTGTGTCAGCAAGCAGATGGCAAAATTCTCAAACTCATTCATCATTTGAAATTATATTGGAAGAGCCTGCAGTTTTACTGTGTGGGAGCTACATGAATGACAGACATTCTGCACATCCACATTATCAACTAAGTTAACTCCGTGTTTAACTCCTGCATCCCAGTTCCCCAGTCATCAACACTAGAAAAACATTCATTTTCTCCTGAAATCTTTGGTAAACTAGCTCTACTCTAAGAAAAATACATTGCTATAACTATGGGATAGTTTGTTTCATGGGCAGTTTGCAACAGTCAAAATGGATACGACAGCAGCAGGTCTGACTTCCAACACCCTTCTCCACCACCACAAAAATAGGGTTTGGCTGCAAACTCTTTTAACTACCTTGAAGTCCCATCCCAGCCATTCACACATGCTCAGTACTATGGAGAAAAACAATGTTCTGGTGGACTGCAGCTCAGCTGTCTTATTGTTTCAGACACTGCAATGAAAACAAATATTCCTAAAATAGTATTTATACTCCAGGGCCACAGGGAGCTCAAAAAGAAATCTAAGAAAGTTCAAAGTTATATTCTTTAAGGCATATGTGGGTGCACTATTGTTAAATTTAGAGAGTTTTGCACACAGTAGATACAACTCCCTGCATCACCTTGCCTTAAGTGAAGGCATTTAGTATTGTAGATGTAGCCATTAAGCCTCAAACACAAGAATCTTTCCACTCATCCAAGGAAATGTTCTGTTTAATTTGACAGTGTAGCTCCTCAGGTGGAACAAGAGCAACTTCCCTGCTCTTCCACTAACAGAAAGTGGTTGGGGCAGGACTCAGAGCACACACAGAGGTATACGTGATATTGTGGACTTTACTTTCTCAGAAGCAGAAGCAGAGCAAGCCTGTAACGTCTAAGGTGACTTCTGAGTCAGTACAACTGGTTAGGACTGTACCCAAAGATGCAGTGGGTAAGTCATTAATGAAATGTCAATAAAGCATAAATAAATCACTATTTCAAATAATCCTGTTGAAATGTAACAGTTAATTTGCATATGTAAGCATATCACAAATTGCTTGTAAATCTGATGCTATGGTGTTTATAGCAACCTCAGATTTTTAACAGCCTGGGGCACTCTAAGGAGAGATTTATTTTAAGAGGTTAATGGATAGAATAAAAAAGAGGCTTATAATCTCAGAGCCAAATGTTTCAGTGCTGACTCCTGTAGCAGAATCTAAACCCATGAATTGTGGTGTAGAAGGATTCATTAACAAGGATGGGGAGATTTGTACATTATAGAATAGGACATGCAGGTGCCGGTCTTAGACTAAGGAACCAATGAAGCTTTTGTTATAAAAGAATGTACCTCAAATCAAAAACCAATCTGGAAGATGCATTATCTGGCACTAACCATCCTAAATCCCTTCCCAAAACTCAGTACCTAAGTTCTTTTCCTTGGGAAGCAGAGAAAGAGTTAATTTGTTTATTTTAACTGCCTTTCATGCTCTGTCTCATTATTTAGAACAAGCCCTTATAAAATGTAAACCCCAAACTTAATTCTTTTCTTTCACTGAGGAGTTTGAACCTACTTCTCAAGAAGTTAACTGCCTAGTTCTATACCATGTAGGAGATCAACATTTCATCAATATTTCCTTATCCAGTAACTTTTTACCATAAAGTATAAAAACCTTAATTAAAGAAAGAAATAGATTAAGGTATAAATGCTACTCTAATTACAGGGTTACAGAATTATGTTTATTCTCTTAGGCTTAGTGAATCCAATAAACTATCGAGATGGATACTATTTCTCTCATACATGTATCCATATTCCCTCTTCGCTGATGAACATATCATACAACTTAACTGTACTTTGGGAGTTGGGTGATACGTGTTCACAATTGAAACAGGGTTGCTGAGACAAGTAATCTGATCCCTACATTAATGTGTTAAAAATAGAATACTGGGGGGTTTGGAGTTTTTTAGTTGATTAATTGGTTTGGTTTTGGTTGTGGGTTTGGTTCTCTTGTTTGTTTAGGGGGTTTGGGTTTTGGGTTTGGGTTTGATTTTTTTTTTTTTAAGCTAAATAATGCCTTTCTGTAATTCTTGACAAGACTTAGATGTAAAAGGAATATGATTGTTCACACTTTCAACTCTGGGCCGCCTCCGGTCATGGTGAAACAGATCTCTGAGTTTCTGAGAAACTTACAGAAAATGTTAATGTCCATAGGCACCTATGGTGAGATTAACCTAAATTCTACACCTGAGATGGCTCTACATGATTAAGAGTAATTTTTAACTACAGTTATCAGAGCTTGTGATTAGGAGTGAATACAAGAAATATGAAGGCTCCACTCCTGCTCATAAGCAAATTGATTTGGTCCTTCTGCCTTCCAGTAGTCTGTAAAGTATCAGTAGCATTGTGCTTGAACTATATGGCAAAGCAAAATGTTTTAATTACTTCAGTGACTTAATTCAAAGTTAGAGATTTCAAAACTCTTTTAAAAATCTTAGGAAGAAATCCTGTAACCTATTGTATGTACTTTTTATTAACAGAGTTACAAATACTCACAAACAAAGGGGCTTCATTAAATTACATGCCTTGGGATCAAAACTACTAAATCAATAAACCACTAAGGTAAAATATAGAAAAACCTTTGGTAAAATTTATGTCAAAGAGTCAGCATTGTTTCCATCAAAACAAGTAATCAAATGAATACAACAAACACACCACAATCTTTAT
Organism: Eurypyga helias; assembly: GCF_000690775.1. NCBI lineage: Eukaryota > Metazoa > Chordata > Aves > Eurypygiformes > Eurypygidae > Eurypyga > Eurypyga helias. Next base: position 12,017 of record NW_010226742.1, read on the forward strand.
GAGCTTCCATTTACAACTGATTTATTCATGTTTAAAAATGGAGTTTTGCAATGTAACTCCATTATGCCCTGAAAGGCATTAGTAAATCACAATTCACAGTAGTAATAAGAGCAAAACTTTTATTAATTTACAAAACTTTTTCCATAAGTTTTAGAATACTTTTTGAACTTTCATTTTGGAGACTTTTTGCTCTTTTAGATTCTATGTATCAGAAAAATAAAATCAATGCCATTAAGAAACACTGGTTTTTGCTGGTCAATAGTATAAAAAGGAGAGATGACTACAGTTCAAAAGGAAATTTCAGCACCCAATCAATTGAGGACTTCAGGAAAGTCTGGGCATAAGTGTGAAATCATTAATATTTCCACTAGCACAATCAAATAATTAGAAGATGTCTACCTGTTTGAGTATTTTGCTGCAGTGGTCTGGGACCTAAGTTTGAAAATCTTTGTAAGATACAAAAAAATGTAAATGTCTTTCTGCTGAGAAGGTCTTGCCTATGTGAGTAAAGAATACTTGTATGAGGAAGTTTTTCAGGATTTATATTTTCACACATGTTAATAACATTTTCAGAGGGCTAAAAATCCCCACCCCATTTCATAACAGAAACTGATTATATGGGAACAACTTGCAGATAATTTTCTCTTCATATTCCCCTCTTCTTTCTTCTTCAGAAGAAGCTTGAGGACACCAAATCTGATGAAAGAGATTAAATGGGTTTAGTCTGACTTTGCAGAGCAACTGTTATGGATTCCAGATTTTACAGTTGGTATTAAACATATTCCAATGAAACAAGAAGGTGACAGAACCTTGTCCTTGAGGTATTAATAGATGTTTTCAGAAAAATGATCCTTCCAATTCACAAGAATGAAGGAAAAAAAACACCTTTTAATGAAATAAGGAGAACTTGTTTAGTTATTTGACAGTGTTCTCTGTTCGATTAGGCTAGACCACCCCACAAAGGATCTATAACAATATAAGATCGCAAAGTAAAACACATCAAGATCTACATAGTCTAGAATTCTGAATTTCTCTGTAGTCAGAAGCAGATGCTAAGAAGAAGGTGCAAGAAATTAAAAACAGATAGATGAGGAAAAAAATACCTCCTCGTCTCATAAGTCTGGCCAATTTGTTGGCAAAGAATCTCTTGTCCCACTCTGTCAGTTGAATCCCATCAGCTCCCAACAGATCCAGCTTTTCAAAGTTAAATCCATGATTGTAGAAGCCAAAACTTTCAGTATGGCACCAACCATGCAGCCAGGCATTCATCTGCTCAATTCACCTCCTCCTTCCTAAACCCTTTCTTCTTCCTGGGAGAATAGAGCAGAGCCACCTGTGTTCCAAAACCTTTTAACATTGCTCTGAGGGACACAGAGTCTTTTTCAGTCTTTCTAAGTTTCATCATCGCAGTATCGTTAGACCCTGTGTGGAATAGCAGGAACAGATGAGACTCTGTAGGGTTCAACAGGCTTGGCAGCCTCTTGGTGACACTGTCAATGCAAGCTCCTAGTAGGCAACAAACCTCTAGAGAAATTTTCTGGATGGCAGATGCTTGTTTCATTGCCTCAGCATGGAATCTCCAATTACTGATATTTTACATCCTTTTCTAGTGTCACTGGTTCTAATGCGTGTGAGCAGTTGAGTCAATGTTTCATGGTCAGCTTCTCCTTGGTCTTGTCTATTACTCATGTGCTCCTTATTCTTTACCCCCAGATCACTGTATCTGTTATGTAGGGACACTTTAGGGGAAGGGGGAAGGTTCTTCTTTCCACCCCAAGCAGAGACAAGGGCCCTGTCCCTTGATCTCATGAGTTAATTGTGTCAGTCATCTCAAGGTTGAATTCAGACTTACCTAATTCCTTGAGTGTTCTTTAGTTATATTCCACCATATTTTTGTGAAATTAATGTTATGAGAAAATGTCTAGCTTTGCTTGCATCAGTCCTTGGAATGGAAATCTCTTGCACTAGAAAATTTCAACAGCATTACTGAATCTAGTTTAAATAATTGATATAAAAATGTTTTGTACAGCTGTGGTAGATTGAATTAAACCTTAAGTTGCTAAACATTTTTTATATTTTTCTTTAGGGTTTTTTTTTTTTTAATCTTAACTGTAAATGAGGATATTTATAAGGAAAATCAGTAAGCCTATTTTAAACTGCTTGATACATTCATTGGTTTTAAATTCATTAACATCCTCACTATATTTCCATCCTTCTAAGATTCAGTTCTAAACCAAAAACATCAATGAAAAAAAGTGTACTTTTTAGTAATTTCCTACATTTCCTCAAGGAAAGCATTATCTGCTTCTGAAAGTGTTTGGGTCAAAGGTTTTGGGGAAATTTCAGATGGACTTGTCACAGTGTGAAGAAAATCAGACTACTTGAGTTTTGCACAGTAAATGAAACATTCATCTGAATACTGAAAATGGCAGCTAATATTACAAGTAACATTCCATTTAATGGAATGGTTGATAAAATCCAAAGGACTTTAGTTTCAAAACCATCAACCCTTGCTCTAGGCAAGTCTAAATTCTGTGAATATGGAAATAGCACTGCAATTTAAATGTTTCTTTTATAACTCAGGAATTGAACAGTATATAGAAATCTATGTAACATGCAGGATGCACTAGACAAAGAGAAGTAGGCACACCTGCTTGCTCATAATTTAAAATAGCACTGTCTTGACTCTAAATCCCTACCAATATTTGGAAGAAGTGTAAAAATTACATAGAGCTACTTTTGCTTCCCCCTTTGATTGATACTAAGCTTAGCTAATGTCCAAAAGAGAAAGTGTTTGTCCAATGAATCGGGTCACCAACATGATGCAGGAGAGTGCAGAACTCCATCTGTCATCTTAATGAAAGGTTCAATGAGCTCATTGTTCACCTTCAGACACCAGCACCTAGGAATGTTTAAATTTCTTGATCTTCATTTCTTCAGACTAACACATCCCTAAAGATGTGTTAAGTCTCATCTTAAATATACATTGAAATAAATGCATAATGGTTGTGAGGTATTCGGAGACTCTGATAATGAGATCCATAAAAATATGAAGTCTACAGGTGTGCCTCTGCTATTTTCTCTCCTTACATACTCCAGAACTTCATTAATAAATATTAATGCTATTTTAATACTTAAACATGTTCCACTGTGTATTCCTTATACTTTCTGCCTTGGCACCTAAGCTTTCCTTGAGAAATTATAATGAATTTCTAAAGACTTCCTCAGCTCCTAGTCTCAGACCAAGCAAACTATCATTATTTTCCATTTTACTGTTTCTTCGTCTGTTTTAGTAATATCCACAATATACCATCCAGAGCACTGGTAATTCGTAAGTGGGTCATTCAATTAGAGCTGTGTAGTTTGCTGAATGGTGTCTTATAACTTTTATATAGCTGAACAGGAAAAAAGCAGTGAAATATATATTTTTTTTTTAATGCATTCACACTAAAATACACAAAACATAACTTAAAATTTATAAATAGCAATGATTTCTATAACTGTTCTGCCACTAAGCAGCTGTTAGGACCTCCTACTCTATTGAATGACCTGGAAAACTGTGTATTTTCTTATCAATTGTTTATTTTTTAACAATTTTAAAAATTAATTGCCTATAGTTCTTAGACATCATTAAGAATGCAGGGGCCTCTTTCCAGCCTGATGTGAGGCTGTACATAAAAAATTTTCAAGCTGTGTGGCTATGAAATACTTTATTTGTGTCCACATTACTACAAAGATTTGTAACAAATGCTTATTTCTTCAAATTAAGTAATTATGATAGCCCAGCTGTTCAAGAATTTAACCAAGAGTTTAATGGAGCATTAATTTTACAATACTTTCTTCTGAATATAAGCTATGAAAATCCCTATTGTAAGTGCCATTTGTTATTGAACATTTCTGAATCTCTTTACTCATTATAATACCTATTAACACAGCAATTCTAATGCAAATCTAAAGAAGAGCTAAATATTATATGCCTTAGAAATAATATATATATAATTTTACATTTATATTTCATAGACTATAATATAGTCTACTCTGCTTACTTTGGAAGTCTCCTGCATCACTTCGAGCCACCAGCTGGGCAACTTCCTGCATGTCGACAGCTGCATCTACATAGATAAATAGCACAGGAATAACTTGGGCTGCATCCCCATAGTTAAATGTTTTGACTTTTCAGTTTCAAGCACCTGAACAGGATGCTTTGGAGACTGTCTCCTGGTTTCTAAACCTGTCTCAGACAGAGATGTTTTGGTTCAAATTATGCTAAACTATGTGTTTACAATTAAAAAGTATCAGTACGTGTGCTTAAATTAATTTGACCCAGATTAGTTTATTAATGTAGACACACTGGAAGGATACTTCTGATGTCCTCATAGCCATCCAGTGAAACTGAAAAACTCAGGAAGCTGAAAAATAGTTGAAGTTATGAATTAGATTTCATCATTAACTCAGAACCAATCCAGAAACAAATACTCTTCATGTCAGAACTGTCTTAGCTCCAGTTGATTGGCTTAGAGAGTGCACATGAACTTAATTCTAGAGGAGAAGAAACTAGCCAGGCAAGTTATCTATTGTGCAACATGGGTACTGATGCTGCCTGAAGTGCAGGTATCAAAGGACAGGTCCTTTCATCCATAACTCACTGACAGATACATCACAGAGCCATTTGTCTTAGGGCAAGCCAGGACTCTTACTGCAACACACAAAACCGTGAAAACTCACTGGTTTTGAGGAAGATGTATCCAGATACCTTGGTAGTGCACAAAAGAGGGTAAAAAGCCTGGCATCAGATCCAAGGTAAGGAGGGGATGTCACAGGAAATTTGGCCAGATATTCCTGAATTAATATAAAGTGCAAGAAGCACAATGGCACAGGATCTCAAACAATTAGCAGCAATTAAAAGAAAATTTGTCTGAACACAGAAGAAACCATTCCCCCCTGCTGATAGTTGATCATGGCATACCAGTTTTAAAGATCTCAGGGGCCAGCAGTGAATCACAGCAAAACGATGTTGATCAGACATAGGTTCTGCAATGAATTCATGTCAGGGAGTGGACCACAAACAGATCAATGTGCTTTGCAAAGGATTGTTGTCTCCCACACACCTGGTTATCTGTGTTATCTGGAATCCAGTAGTGCTGCTCAACAAAACCTGTTCAGCTGAACAGATGATAAGATCTGTTAACATAGATTTTATTGGATTTACTGGACTACCTAAACATACTAACAGAATTAGAAATTTCAGCAAAATATTCAGAAGAAAAATATGTCTAATTAGAAAAGTCTGCTTTTAAATTCCCAGATAAAATAAAAACATAGCAGTGTCCGCAAGATGAGGAACTGAGATTTTCCTTTTTGTGGTAAAACTGTCAGAACAGTAAAACTTTTCACAAAAACAACCCTGTGCCTTGATCAATGGTACCTTGATGAAGTTACAGAACCAGACAAACATCCCATACTACATTGATACAGAGAAACACGTATAATACTACATAAGATTAAAACACACAGGATACATCATTCATGTCATCTCGAGATTTCTTCTGTTCTACTGGAGAGGAATGCATTATTATGCACATACAGGTAAATAATGTAATATCTTAAAAGCAGCATAGGGTTTGAAATAGTCACCTCTGTCTGGTTGTTTTATCCTATACTACATGGTTCACCATGGCAGTAAATGATCTGAGGAAACCAATACAAGCAGGAAGCAAAACACTGAGATGAGGCAGGAAAAATCATTCTCATAATGTTTCAAATGCAGCTGAAAGCAGAGGTTATTTGGTATCTCATGTGAAAACACAGTTCACAAGAGATTTCCACATGAAAGCAGTCTGGCTGTACTTCTGAAGAATCTCCAGGATTGAATATACTTTTCCTTTTATTGCTAGTTACACAAAATGTCATTTAAAGGAGGGCCAAACAGAGAAATCAATGGTGATAAAGAATATACAAGTGAGTAAGAGCTTGAATGAAATACACATAACCCTAGAGCAGAGCTGGATGCATTCAGGGAATGCTGTGGCTAACTGAGCCTGCTCAAAGACAGCATTATACATATATGTTTGCCTAGATACATCAGTGATAAATGCTTGAATAAACACAGAAAAACAGAGTCTGGGATTCTGGTAGTAGCTCATTTGCAGTCCAGAACTAAAGCAGCCTGGCATGTTGCAATGGTGCACATTAGAGAATGAAAAAACGGTAATTTCCTACATTGCAGAAGGGCTGGGGAAAAAAAAATCAAGTAGTATGTGAACAAAAAACATAAAATCACCTGAAGTTTGTGACTGTGCTCACTACTGGTAAGAAAGTACCAAGATTTAGCATCCAGGGCAGATTTATCATGAGGAAAGGTAACTAATGGTCCGTAGCACCACTGCCATTATAAATTCACATATAGTACAGTGCACAACTTCTAGCAGGGCACTCACCATGCAACCTTCCTGTCCTCATTAGAGGGGCATCCTTCCCATGCATCCCAGAATGCTGAAATGACATGGTGTCACTCTGAGAATTACAATTAGTTCCTTTTACAAGACACTAACAGGGTATAATATATCGACAATTTCTTTGAGTCTGAATATAGCCAGATAGAACAATTTTCTGCATGTAGTTTTCATTTTCTCTGTGTGACTGTAGTGGACAAAACAGGCCTAACTCAGGGAGCTTTCTGTTAACTGAATTATTTTTTGCAAAATTATCTAATCACTTATTTGGGTACTGAAAAAAGAAAACATAAGTAACAAACAAATACATAAGTAAACACCTCTTTTCCTCCTTTCCCAAGCTCAATTTAAGCCAAAGTTATTCTCTCTCTTTGAAGCCTCAACTTCCCTCATTTTTGCTGTGGGTTACACTCAGCCCATCCCAATCACTTTAGGGAGACAAAACCCAGTGTAGGATGTTGGAGTCATACATGTAATGGTTTTCTTCTCTCAATCCCTGGTTCCTAATGGCTTTCCTCCACTTCTTGTGACTTTATGTTTTTCCTCCTGCACTTCTGGAGGAAGTCACATTGCATACTGAGGATGCTTTATGATTTTTATTTTAAAAGGACCTGTAGTGACAGGACAAGGGGTAACAGGTTTAAATTGAAAGCAGGGAGGTTTAGATTAGATATCAGGAAGAAATTCTTCATGGAGAGGGTGGGGAGGCACTGGCACAGGTTGCCCAGAGAAGCTGTGGATGCCCCATCCCTGGAAGTGTTCAAGGCCAGGCTGGATGAGGCTTGGAGCAACCTGGTCTAGTGGAAGGTGTCCCTGCCCATGGCAGGGGGGTTGGAACTGGATGATCTTTAAGGTCCCTTCCAACCCAAACCATTCTATGATTCTATGATTGTGCTTCTGTGTCCTGCCCCAGCATAGGGGACCCATGGCCACAGTCCCACAAGAGTGTACCTGCTCCAGCATGGGTTACCATGGCTGCAGTCCCTCCGGCATGTCCTTGCTGCAGTGTTGCTCTACCATGGTTGCAGCCTCAAGGGATGTCCCGGCTCCAGTGCAGGCCCAATCACACCCACAGGCTGCTGGGATGAAAACCCTTTGTAGTGAAACCCCAGCTGCACAGTCTGTCTCCTGTCTACCTCCGAGAGCATCCTGCAGCAACAGGAGCTGCAGACCTCTCTGACTGGCTGACATTTTGTCTTGCCATGGGTTAGAGCCTGATTTGACCAGCACCAGGCATGGATTCTTCCATGACACCAGCCTTTAAACATAGTCAGTTTGATGTTAATGATACTGTAATTCGCAACCTAACCTCTGGTACCCACACCCACCCACTTCCCCAAAAAAGGGAGGCTGAGCACGGACAGGATAAGAACTGAAGACGGAAGAACAACCTTGTAAGTTAAAGGAAATCTTTTGCCTCCAAACTAATATCTGCACCAGCAAGATGTTACAAACAAACATAAAAAAACAGCTACCCATCTCATATTTATCATACCGTGTCTGGTTACTCTGTTGTTTGAGGACCCATGCCTATGGCCTCCTGCATCACCTGATTTGCACAAATCAACAGTAGACAGAAATATATGCTGGCAAAATTACTGGGAAACATCACATAAGAGTGATTGATCTGCACCACGTGGACCCACCTATAAATCCAGACCAGACAGCACTGGAAATAGGTAAGAAGCAGCAGTGAATTGACATAGTGAACTTCAGCAAACTGGATGCTGGTTGAACAGAAGCATGCCACTGACCATTGAGTCCATCATCCATAGGCTTTGAAGTATGATGAAATTCCAAAGTAAAAACATAGTCTAAAAACTCTTTAGAGACGAGGTGGATTCTTAGCAGTCTCAGTTTTTTCTGGGAATTGGACTAAGTCAATAAGACGCATTTATAATTCAGGAACCTTGACCACTAGTCATCTTTGCTCCTGCTCTACCGTTTTTTGCTCAGTTTTGAATAACTCACTGGACTTTGATCAATTTAAAGGTAATTTCCCTTGAATAATCCAGAGACTTTGCCACCTGTTTTTCTGGATGTCATTATACCCAGTCTCAGAAAAAAAAAAAAAAATATATATACATCAGCACCTTATAAAGTGCTGAAAGTAACTTCAAGCATAGTCATAAGAGAAGGTTTCACACAGAGGTGAATCCCTTGCAAAAGCCAAGAAGAAAAAATAAGAATGCACAGCAGTGAGTGAATCCACGTCTTTTAATTGCTTGCAGGTGCTTCAAAGACTGTCAGAGAAGCCTCCCACTATGGTTATGTCAACAGTAGGGCAGTTAATGTTTTTGTGTTTATCAGTGCAGTGAAAGCCTCTGCTGCTCCCAAACCAATGGCAGGACTACATCTGAGACTAAGCTGCCTCCTCCCTCTCAGACAGTCCTGCACAGAAAGCAAGCCAGAAATGCAGGTCAAAAGGGGATTGTGGCATATGTCAGCAGGGTCTCAGACCAAGTTATCAGAACGTCTAGGTCCCCTCCGTCATAATCTTTTACCTGAGTCAGGATGTGTCCCTTTCCTCAAACCACAGAAACTGTATTTTTGGTTTTTTGACCCAGTAACATAGGTGGCTCTAAGGACCAAGTAGCACATAAAGGAAGGACAGATCAACAGTGAACTTAAACTCTGTTTTCTTGCTGCTGACATATGCATTAAATAAGTGCCAAGAAAGAACTTCAATGAGCATCACAGTTCAAGCAAGGAATTCTTCGCACTTCAGCAGTTTGGGCTGACCTCACTTCAAACTGAAGATGTAGATCTGTATGCTGGAGTGGAAGAAAACTTGTTGGATAGATGCTGAAAGTGCTATGTCACAGAAAAAAAAAATATATATATATATTTCATATACGTATGCAATATAATATCTATTCAAATCAATTTTACCAATAAATCTACTGACTCAGTTTTAAAAGCCTAAACATGAACTCCTTTGCTACACTGAGTATACTAACAGTATAGGGGAACAAAACTGGTAGAGTTAGCTTCCTTCAGGATGAGTTATCTGGAGCAAAATATTTAATAGCCATGTCACCAGTTAACCTCAAGGTGCAATTGAATACATGTGTCGAAGAACAAAGAGGAAATAAATGCTCTATCACTAAAACCAGTCACAAGTGGACAATTTTGTACATGGGCAAAACTCAATAAATATATTGACCTTGGTTTTTCTAAAACAGCTTCTGTTCCAGCAGTACGATTATAAAGGCACTTCTGTCCTCCACATACGTACAGTGGTAGATCCACAAACTATGTTTAAAGATAACTAGTTGAAGTCTCCATATACTCTGTAAGTCCATTTTATGGATTTGAACTTCAAAAGATGAACTGTATTTTCTACATTTCTGCTGAAAAAAATATTCCTATTTAAAATTTATTTTAACTCTACCTAAAAACAATAAGCAAGAGAGAAAAGAAAATGACAGCAAGATCTTATAAAAAGTGACATCCAGGTTAATGGCCACAATTTGTCTGTAGATAACCTAGCTGGGAGCAGAGCAGAAACAGAAAGGAGATGGAAACTTGCAACACCAGGTGGAATCTTTTGAGGTTTGACATAAATAGGTGACATATTTCACAGGACTGCCACCAAATGGCAAAGTCCCTGAATTTTGTTTTTCTGATTGTCCTTAGAGCATATATTCAAAGTTTACATTTTTAGAGTTTTCTGCTCACTCTGACTCCATTCAGGACTAGAAATGGCTTTGATGTAATGTTCATCTTCTTCCACCAGCACATCAGAATAATATAGCAAGATTTTCTTATTTTTCAGATGACAGAGATACCACTGACTAAGAATTCAATCTTTTTTGGATGTTTATCCAACATACCCTCCATATCCATGGCTACATTCTCATCAGTCTTTCTCTCATGGTGCTACCAAAGTTTCTAGCTATGCATTGTTCATGCCTACTTTGACTTATTCAGTACTGTACTTCCTACAAGAGCCAGGATATCTGATGCATTTCTTTGAGCTTAAAAGCTTTAGTATTCCAAAATGAAATACCTCAGTGAATTGTGCATACTTTTGTCTCAAGAATATGCATTATACATCAAAGATATAGATGTGCTAAATTAATGCACTACCATGATTTCCAGCTTCTGCTTTGTCCATTAATTAATTTTGCTGACAAATTAAATACCTTGGCTAAGAAACATTGTACAAAGCCCATTTTAAAATAAACTTTGATTTTTGTTTGGTGATGCATTGCTTATTGACTAAAGTGTGTTACACTCTAAAACCTCAATGTTTTCTGCAGGACACAAAGTTCTAGCAAACTGAAAAAGCAAATTAATTCCATGTTCTGATTTCTTCTCACACTTAGTGGCTTATTTGCTCTTCAGAATGTCCTTCTTATTACATGTTTTCTTTCCTTTCCCCCCAGTTAACCCCAGAAAAGCAAAATTAATTTTAATGAACAAAAGAATTGAACCTCACAGAATTCCATATTATTTTTAAAATTTCCCTTTTGAGAGTATAAGTTTTTATTCTTTATCGATAAATAGATATCAGTATCCTCTTTAGTACAATGAATTCCTGGTTTTATTTTCTTATGCTGAAAAGAAATTGAATGATCCTGTAAAGAATTTGGTTTCTTAGTGAGGACATCTAAATTCAGAATAAGATCAAAATGTTAAGGCTGAAAATCTCTTCTGAAGCACTGTGTAAGCATAGATGCACCCAAGCTCAGTAAGAACCTTGTTTGGCATCACTTTTCTCTAAATATTTAAGATTTTATTTTTGCACATACTCACAACTCCTTTAATCTTGCTCATTTTGGCTGCACCTCTTGTCTCTTCACAGCTAAACTAAGGATTAGAAAACAAATAACATTGTACTCAAGCTTCTTGAAAAGATCCATCTAAAAGATATGATCTATGAATCACAGACTGCTAGGAACAGCCCCTTCATAAAATCTAGCAGGTCTGCTCTCTTTTAAAAACTAATAACATGGCATGCTATCTTTTTCATTAAATAACACCTAATTTTTGCAAGCAGCCATGGAGGAAGTGAAAAATGTGTTTTTAAATTTATATGCTTTATTTATGGAATACTTTACAAATCATTGTCTGTAAAAGGAAAAGGGAAAAATAGTTGCCCTGCTCTTAGTTGTGTTTATGTATTTCGTACTAAGCGTGAATGCTTCAAAGATTCTCAGGAGATAAGAACCCAATACAGTCATTCCAAAGCAATCTCCTTACTCACACAGCTAATGGATCGGACTTACGTTGAAACTCTTTTTGATGGTGTTCCCTCCTTCCATCTTTAGATGCTGGTATCTGCCTTATGTTTTACAATATAATGTTCCATCTCTTAATTTTATCACAATCTCATGTACAAAAACCCCAAAAATATTACCTTCTCATTTAGAACAATAAACTTCAAATGTTACCTGTTTCAGTATATATTCATAATGCCAGTGACATGCTTTTTCTTTATTTAAAAATAAAGAGGGCGTTCAGTTTTGAGATGAGTATTTTTATGTGAGAAAACTACTATATAACATAGGTTATTTATAGTACCTTAGGGAATCTCAGCAAGGACAAATAGCTCAAAGACAAAACTGGCTAAGTACAAAGATGTATGTTTTATTTTTAATCTAACAATAAGAGTAATTAATCACTAGAATAAACTGCCAGGGGCTATAGTGTCATCTTCATCACCCCATGTTTATCGATCAAGACTATGGGTGGCTGTATAAACATAATGAGACAAAAATTTTTGATCTCCACAGAGGCTTAAACAAAATTAAGTGCTACAGCTGGAGTTACAGAAGATGGCAGACCAGGTGCTCTCTTTCTGTCCCCACCATTCACAGAACCGTAGAGATAGTGCTGACCTCTTCTGACATTGAATGGAAGATTTACTGTGAATTTTTGTGTCAATACAGTTGAACTCAACCTTTTTAATTGAGTTAGAAGCAGTGACAGTCCTCAATCAAATTCATTTTTTAATTTCCAAAAAGCTGTAAATAAGTTATACAGCTCCACCTGCATCAAGTCTATTTCGCTTATGCTTCAAATATAATCAAAATATTTCTTAAAAATACTTTCTTTTTTTTTAATGTAAACCCATATATGACCAATATATACAAATCATCTCTCAAGTTTACACTATTGAAAAGGATAATAAAAATTGGGGGGGATTTTAAATCAAAAATCCATGTTACATATATCAAAGTCAAGGTAAGATCTCTACAATAGTGACTCTGATAATTTTTTTGCAGAACATCAAAATGTCTCAAGGAGGAGAAACACAGAATCAGAATACCATAATATCAATGCTCTGAGAACTGAGCAGTTTAAACATTTCTTGATACGGATAGGACTGAATCTTGAACCGAGAGCAAGAAGCCGAGAGCAAGCTGCAGTTCTTATCATGCAACTATTTTTTTGAGAGCTATGGTTCTAGAAACAGGCCTAGCAGTTACAGATAAAAACATTCAATGACTTCTTTACTCTAGGTTTAAACTACTTGAAATTATATTTTTGATAAATGCACTACCTAATTATTTAGAAGTCAGTCACTTAAGTTACTGTGCTCACCATAATAGCATCAAAGTAATTAATTTTAAAAAAGAATATCAATCACCTGAATCCATAATACATTACTATAATATAATGTAAACATAATAGGCAATAAATAACATACTTAAATGGCTACATTAATTTTTAGAATCAAAAGCATAACTGTCTCTGAAATTTTATTTATGTTATAAACCCAAGTTATATTTTATTAATAATAAATTTTAACATTCATTGCCTTATCTATGGGACAATAAAATGATTCAGGGAAGCCATCTTTCTGAAAGTTATTATGCTTAATAAATACAATTTGTCTGAGAAAATCTGAGTGTAGTTAGTTAAGGGGAAAGATAATACCACCGAATGAACTTCTAGAGAAAAGCAAGCCTGAAACAGTAAGTGATTTTTCAATTAAACCAGATGATCAGAATCCCCAATGGACGGATATTGTTAATTGGCAATAATCTGGAAAAGGAGGTATGGAAAGTTTTGTGGCCTAGAAGTCATGATCCGCAATGAAAGATGAAAGAAGCTCTTTCCAGAACAAGTGTGAGAGACGGACTGGTTAAGGTCTGCATCTGTCTTGCAGGAAAGTTCCCTTTGATTGTAAATAGCTCTTTAATCTAGAAGATAAAAAGGTCCAAACGAGCCCAGAGGCTGAAAGGCAGAAAAACTCAGACTACAAAGAAGATGCAGTTTTTAAAAATTCAGTACAATTAACCATTAAAAAAAACTTGTCATAAACCATAAAGAATTCTATATAATTTAAATGCTTTTGAAAAATAGTTTATTCAACAAACATTTCATACACGAATTGTATGAGATTGTTCCTTTTGCTTGTAAATGTTACAGGCATAAATCCATATTAGTTTGTTATTTTTAGTTTTATCTTTTCTGTAATACAAAATTTTCCTGTAAAAATCCTCTTTGAAAAAGACCTACCCAATCAGTATCTTTTAGGAATGCCCTTTAAGTCTTCATTATTCCATCCATTTGCATATATAAAATGAAAATATTTTTTGAGGTCATTCACGAGGAGAATTTAGGATCCTTTAGACACAGAGGCTTTATATTAATACAAATTTAAAATGTTAACTGTGATAGTGAAAGCTGAATGGGCAAACTTGTATATCACTCTGGAAAACTAACACATATTCAAGTCAATGTTTAGATGCTAAAAGGAGTGTTAAGGCCCCATTTATTTTTTACAGATATCCAGACCTTTGTGGCACAAGTGAAACACTGAAGATTTTAATTTGGAATGTTTTTGGGAAGTCATCACTCCAAAATATGATCTATGGATGAGGGTCTTTGGAAAATGAACCCAAAAGAGTAGCAGGGGGAAAACTGAGAATTCCAGTTTTAATATGCACTTCCTACACCAGTTGCTGGCAAGCTGGAGCACTGGGTGGGCATTAGTAACAAAAAGAAGTGAGACTCTGAAAGCAAAGCTCCTTTCCTTTGTACACACAAATACGATGTGAAGTCTCAAAATATATATGCCATTAAAAAGAATAAATGTATTTTCTTCTTTGTCTCTCATTTGTAAAAAAGTGCTCATACTTATCTACAGAAAGGTACTCACTCATGTTTTTAAAATATTTAGGAATCTTCAGAATGTTCTATACAAGGATGAATGAGTTAATTCCCTTCTTAAATTACCCCTTCAGAGGTAATGTCTCATTACTAAAAAAAAAAAAAAGAAGAGTCACTGTAATGCCATTGCAATGTCTTTGAGGGATATTTCTTAATCTTGCCCTGATCTTGCAAAATCAGCCATACATAAAAGTGAACAGGCATCCATGTAATACTACCAATTAACAGAGAACCTCTTTTCCAAAGAGGGAATGTTACCAGCTCATAATTCTTATGCTAATGTAGACTTTGTTTGAATTGTTCTAAGCATGTATTACAATGTCTAAATTACAGGCCAGAATGTACTTTGATCTGGTATTTCTCAGAATGGTAGTGACTGTAATAAGCAATAGTCTCTAAAATGTTACTTAGGCCGATTACAATTCGATTACATCCTTAAACTGTACAAAGCTATGCGTTGGTGATGTTTGCCATTACGGAGTTGCACCCAACTACATTTTCAACAGCATAGAACAGGATTCGTCACAATGTAAAACTGCAGGCACCAATAATGGACTTGGTGTTTTTCTTTAAAAGGCCTGCATTTGCTAGGGTGACGGCCTTGGTGGTAACCAGACAATCAGAACCCAGGTTCAGTAACGCAAATTAAAGGAGCCTGTAATTTAAACTAGTATTAGTTCACTGACCTCTAAAATAAATTCTCTGTGAGCTGAGGAGAACCCAGGAAAATGCAGAAGAGAACCTGAAAAACCTTGGGAGGTCTCTGTACACATGCGAGATTTAGTGCACCAAACCATATTTCTTAATATCTTTAGTAATACATCTTCTCAGATGAGAACAGTACTCAGACATCAGTGAGCAGCTTTACCTTGACTTTGCTAAGATCTAGTCAAGGTTCCCAGGCCAATATCCATCAAAAAGCTATAGGCATTAAGTACTGCAGTGCCTGAGATGTTAGGAATTCAGCTCTGGCAGTATGAATTGTAAGGCTGAGGATGATCTTCTTGTATCAATAAACACCTTTAAGTTTTGTCATGTTGGTAACATTCACTTCCAAAGTTCTACTCTAATGTACACAAAAATATGCTTCATTACACTAAGTTATGACACGAGTCAGTAGGTAGCAGTATGCTAATACAATATTACCATTGATTTTCTAAGCTATTCCAGTATAATACATTTAGTACACACACAGCTATTGTCAATATATGCCAAATCGGCAACATTGCACCAATTTGATCAAGAAAAATGAGCAAAATTATTAAATGAATAGAATATGCAATAGCAATATGCTTAGGCTTTTTGGAACTCAATTAAACGATTTCACAGCATCTTTTTATGACCATGCCACAGATCTCCGTCACCTACTTCTTAACAGCTTTGCTATTCTTCCAAGAATTGATTAGCTTATACATGCACTTACATATCACTGCAGTTATAAGACAAAAACCATCCATATTCCAGAATTAGTTTGCTCAGCAAAATTGGCTTGAAATTAAAATCATTGGCAGGGACTGTTGGTGGTAATTACCTAGGATTTCCTTGAAATATTCTGCTATGCTATTGTGCTGTGTTCACCTTGGTTGGCTGCCAGATGCCCACCAAGCTGCTCTATCACTCCCCCTTATCAACAGATAGGGAGAAAATATGATGAAAATGTGGTGGGGCATGATAAAGACAGGGAGATTGCTTACAATTTACTGTCACAGGGAAAACGCACTCAACTAGGTGAAATTAATTTAATTTATTGGCAATCAAAAGTCAAAGAAGGATAAGGAGAAATAAAACCAAATCTTAAAACATGTTCTCCCCACTCTTTTCTTCCCATGTTAGCCTTCACTCCCAATTTCTTTACCTTCTCTGCCTGAGTAGTGCAGGGGGACAGGGAATGAGCGTTGTGGTCAGTCCATCACATGCTGTCTCTGCTGCTCCTTCCTCCTCAGGAGGGGATCCTCACACTCTGCCCCTGCTCCAGCCTGGTGTCCCTCCCACAGGACACAGTCTTCAACCAACTTCACCAAGTCCCTCCACAGGCTGCAGTTCTTCACAGCCTGGAGCAGCCCCTCCTCGTTCTTCATTGACCTTGGTATCTGCAGGGCTGTTGTCCCATACAACGTGGTTCTAGATGCTGTCTTCTTGTTTACTCACCACCAGTGCTGTCTGTTATCCTCTGTCTAAGACTTTGCCCATTTTGGGGACTTTAAGAACTTCTTCAGATGATTAGTTGCACAATTCAGTTATTTTTCACCTTTGTGAAAAATAAATAAAATAACAAACATGAAAACCCCTGCTTCCTGATATTTTTATTGCAGGGCTTCTAGTATTGTGTAGCATGAGACATACCTCTTCCACATTATTCCTAATTTTATAAATATCAAAACTGAAAATTTATACTTTACTTTTCCAACAGAAGCTGTTTCTTACCTCACATTATATATTTTATTCTTTCGTGGATCTACTTTGTCATTTTGGATACAGGACATCAAAAACAAGACACAAGATTTATGACAGAGTCAATGTCAGAGTCAGTGCATTTGCTTAGCTCTTATCACTATAATACAATCCAAATAATAATTAATAAATCCCCAGTAATATTAATGTAAATCTAATTGTTGCACTCATGGACTTAGGCTTCATTTTCCCATCTGTGTATATCTGTGTGAGACTGAGATACCTCCCAGAGCAAAGGAAGGATCCTATGTTTTGATACCTGTTTCTTAGACTATCCTTTTGTTCGGTGGCTGTTCAGTCTTAAACACATTAAGAAGACAGAGAGCTGTCTTTCATCTAAAGATGCGAGTCTTCAAGGTACATCTTTTAAACTGGTAAGTTTAGGCATCTGAACAATATGCTACTGTTGTGAATATGTCCCTGAAGTAATTAATCTGCTCCACACATTGTGTATTCAAGTCAGGCATCCCAGGAGACACAATTCCAATTTTTTTCTTGAGCTATGGATAATAGAAATTGTCACACCTACATCTAGCTGAGTTTTTTCCCAGAAGTCACACAAGAAGTAGCAGAACAACAACTGAAGTGTAGAATATGTGGGAGAACTGAACATGAGAATGTATGGGAATATGTGAAAAATGGTGCAAAATGCCTCTCCAGTCAGATAGCACAAAACTGAACCGCCTTGCACTTTTGGCCATTTGCTGATTTAGCAATTTATGAAGTTAAAGACTATACTAGAATTCATTAATTCCTATAATTTAAATTATTTCCTCAGAAGTGTATTTCCCATAAGTGAGATGGTTTTGCTGTGGCCATGAATAAATCAAAAATGAAATAATCTTTATAGGCAGTGCTAAAAAAAACTGACTCGGGGGGAAAACTGAACATAAATAACAGAAAAGTTTACAGAAAAAACCCACACAAACTCATTAAAAATACATTTATATTAGAGAAAAAAAAAAGACTACGTGAAAAAGCAATCTGCTTAAGCCTAGCATTGAAGATCTGACATTCATTGTATTGATCAAAACCCTGTTTTGTCAGAGAAATGTTTGATAATATTATTTTGACATAAATTCAGCAACCAACAGGGCACAGAAATCTTTAAGGTCTAACATGCAGTTTTGAGGGTTTAATCAAAAGAATGATGACCAACCTTTTCTTGCATGTCTCATGATTTGAGATATAATATTCCCCGTGTGCTAATCTAGGGATGCCTTGAAGGGACCCACTAGAGGAAAAGAAAATAGTCAGCATTTTCCAAAAACTGTCTTCCAGGGTTCTCCAAAAGTGACACCACAAATCAAGACTTCTCAGCTCACTTTTCAAAATGTCTGTGCATTCTTTATTTATACAGTTATCTTTATGTGTACATTTGCATACAACAAGGTAAATAGATTCTGTTGCCGCTCTGTTGCCTTAAATGAGCTCTCAAGGATATAAGCATGTTTCTCTGAAAACAAAACAAAACAAAACAAAACCCAAACAAATAAAAAACAGAAAAAAAGCATTTTTCTTCCTCAGATACTCACCTATGTGATTCCTGTTAATTACATGACAAGAAGCTCTGGATCTCTGGTGGGTCTCAAGAACACAGAACTTCCTCTCCAGGCTCCTATAGTCACTCTGCGCTTGCTGCATTTCAAAGTTTTTAGGAAAAGCATTTGTGCTGCTGGGACAAAGAGGAGTAGATCTGACATGTTGTTTGCCTCAGACAGCAATTCATTATTTCCAGCTCTCTTTTCCACAAATTGGTCTTGTTTCTTCTTTCAGTCAAAAGGGTAATGACTAACACAAAGGGCAAGCATTTTAGAGCAGAGTTCACCTGATGGTGAGCGTCAGGACCTTCCTTCATCAACTAGTCATACTATATACTTTTTTGTTTATGTGTACACAGATACTTTTTCAGGGTAAATAACATGCTTAGAGTATCCACAGTGGCAGAACCTTAGTATCAGATCCTATAACTTTTATCTACACCTGTAGGAAAAAAAAAATACAAGGACATGTGAGGTGGGACAGGAATGACAGTACTCTGTCATTAAGACAGCAAGCACCGCATTTTATAAGAACATGTTTTTAATAGGTTATAACTACTTATATTTTAAGCATTTGGCAAAGTCAGATTTGTTGGATATATTTTGGCTTGTTTCCTTCTACATGCAAGGGTTTTTCATAGATATTGGGGGTTTCTTCTTTGTTTTGAAGAAGGCTGAATGGTTGTGAAAATATTTTGGAGAAAAATAATATTGGCAATTACTGCTTTAGCCATTCTAACAAGTCTTTAGAGACATTTGCTCCGGAACGTTCTTTTGGAGATTCATCCTTTGAAAAAGGAACTTGAAATTTGCCAGGGGTCATTTGATATGGACAAGGGGTAACAGATTTAAACTGAAAGCAGGGAGATTTAGATTAGGTATAAGGAAGAAGTTCTTCATGGAGAGGGTGGGGGGGCACTGGAACAGGTTGCCCAGAGAAGCTGTGGATGCCCCATCCCTGGAAGTGTTCAAGGCCAGGCTGGATGAGGCTTGGAGCAACCTGGTCTAGTGGAAAGTGTCCCTGCCTATGGCAGGGGGGTTGGAACTAGATGATCTTTAAGGACCTTTCCAACCCAAACCATTCTATGATTCTATGATATCAAGAATGTGCCATTTTCTGGCCTCAAGAAAATACAGGCCAAAAGAATCTCTTGCAACTTGCTCAAGCATCTGACACTACCTACTAATGACTGCACTGTATATCGCTAGTGGCCCCACAGAATTGCTGAACTCAGAAACATTTCCCTTGTAATGGCTTCCCATTAGTCCTCTCCCTTGCCATTGCACAGTCTAGCTACATGATGCTCTCTCCATGAACTGCAATATTTTAAGTGAGCATTGTCCATTTCTGTGCACTGAATAAGGGAGGAATAAGGAGAAAAGTATCATAGTAGTACAAGTGCAAATAAAGAAAAGAAGGCAGAATTAACTGGCCAGGAAACTTTATTCCTAGAATCACCTATCCTCCAAGAGTTTGATATGTCAATCTTAGCACTATGTCTGTGTCGTGGTTTAATTCTGGCTAGC
>NW_010226743.1:0-8815 GCF_000690775.1 Eurypyga helias
CTCATCCCCAAGCCTGTAGCATTGTTGTTACCAAAGTACAGGACCCAGCACTTGGCCTTGTTGAACCTCATAGAGTTGGCCTCGATCCTGCAATTCAGCTTGTCCATATCCCTCTGCAGACCCTTCCTACCCTCAGGCAGATCAACAATGCTGGCCAACCTGGTGTTGTCTGCAAACTTACTGATTGTGCACTAGATCCCCTCATCCAAATAATTGATAAAGAAGTTAAACAGAACTGGCCCCAGCGCTGCGCCCTGTGGAACACCACTTGTGACTGGCTACCAACTCGGCTTAACTCCATTCAGCACAACTCTTTGGGCCCAGCCATCTAGCCAGGTTTCTTCCCAGAGTACACCTGTGCAAATGATGAGCAGCTTGGTTCTCCATGAGAATGCTGTGAGAAATGGTGTCAAAGACTTTGATGAAGTCTAGGTAGACGGTATCCACAGCCTTTCCCTCATTGAGACAACCACCCAGGCCATCAGCAGCCAGTTTCTCCAGGAGAATGATGTGGGAAATGGTGTAAAAAGCTTTATTAAAATCTAGTAGACTTTAGTCTGCTAGGTAGACTACAGCCTTTCCCTCATCCACTACGTGGGTCACTTCATCATAGAAAATTATATTCATGAGGCAGAACCTGCCTTTCATAAACCTATTCTAACTGTGCCTGATCATCTGGTTATCCTGTACATGTTGTGTGGTGACACAGTACGATCTGCTCCACAACCTTCCCTGGAACCGAGGTCAAACTCACAGGCCTGTAGTTTTCCAGATTCTTGTTCCACCCCCTTCTTGTAGATGGGACTCACATTGTCTAACCTCCATTCTGTTCAGACATCCCCAGTGATCCAAGACTGCTGGTAGATCAGGGAAAGTGACTTGGTGAGCACTGGTGCCAGCTGCCTCAGTAACCTTGGGTGGATCCCATCCAGCACAACCCTAAACTTGTGGGGGTCTACGTGGTGCAGCAGCTCACTAAACACTTTGAATTGTGGGATCTTCATTCTGCTCCTCATTCCTGTCTTCCAGCTCAGGGGACTGAGTACCTGGAGAGTAACTAGTTTCACTATTAAAGACTGAGGCAAAGAAAGCATGAAGTACCTCAGCCTTTTCCTCATCCTTAATCCCTATGTTTCCCCCCTCATCCAATAAAGGATGAAGATTCTCCTAGCCCTCCTTTAAATGCTAATGTATTTATAAAAACATTTTTCATTGTCTTTTTAAAAAAGGGACACACATGGGTTCTGGCAATCACTAACAGGTGAGGCCACAGTCACTAAATCAATGCTGAAACTATTCTATTAAAAAGTGAGAACCAAGCAGAAAACATACCATGAAATAATTATATAAAGCCAGTTTTTTAGATATGATGACTTAGTTGGCTGCAAGTATTGTCCATATCACACAGATTCTGCTGGGAAGAAATGATGAAATAAAGTAGGGGAAAAAGTCTATAATGCTGACAAATAAAACCAAAGCATCAAAAGCAATATACACCTTTATTCATGGAATAAGACTGATATATATCTAATTCTGACAACTGAGTAGTCTGTCCTACCCCTGCTTCAACTTATTATTCCACAAACTTGAGAAAGCCACCCTATATAATTCAAAAACTAGAAAAGTACTAATCTTGAATCTGGTAAGTATCAAATGACACAGCAGTCAGGGATCCTATGCATATATACATGTTGGGAAGGTGTTTTTTAGAAAGGTTTAGTCTTACAGCATCGCAGCCTACTTGAGCTTGGAAAGGATCTTTTGAGATTGTCTAGCACAACCCATATGCTATTTTCATACACTGAATTGTAGTTGGAATTTCCTTCTCTATCAATATCTAAAATGTTCTTTTCAATCCACCTCATGCAAAGCAAACAGTGCACTCCCATAATCAATTCAGGAGAAGAAGAATCAGCAATTTACAATTCAGTTACAGTGACATTTATTAAACTCTGAAGGTCTCATCTGAACATCAGTGAATGTCATATGTTGATTTTACGGTGTTTACTTCTCATATACTTTGTAGGTTGAAATAGCATTTATATGTCTTGCCTTTCTATGATAATGAAAATTGAAATCTAATATCCACAAAGCCTGGTGTTTTCCACGGCCACTCTATAAAATTCAGAACCTTTAACCACAACTTGAGTTTGGCCTTAGAAAAGACAGTCAAAGCTTTTAACATTTAGGCGGGGCAAGTACTGGAAAATATATGCAAATGCATAAATGTAAGAGTAAGAACATGTAATTTATTTCCGTACCAATACCAACGATTTTTGTTTTCTTTCAAATTTGGAAGTCAGTTAATCTTATCTGCATAATGGGGATAACCGCTATTTGACAGGGTGATCAATCATAGATGGTATTCTTGGATCACTAGGGACACAAGGTAGCAATTACTCACCTTTCTTCCTCCATCACCTCCAGTCTGTTGTGTCAGTTACTATCTCCAGCTCAGCTCCCTACCTCTCTCATCCCAATCCTGTTTCTCACTTCCACTCTGTGCTACATTGCAGTTTCAGTCATTCCATGTCGCTGGGTTCTCCAGTATCTGCTCTGGCCAGGCTCTTTCCAAGGACTCACCAGTTATTTGCCTTTCTTCATCATGTATTCCTCTATGGGAGCTATGACAGCAGGAGTCTGGAAAGTAGAGGGAATATAATTTCACTGACCTCTGTTTCAGTGCCTTAGACTGCTCCAGTCCCTTGCTACAAGAAGAATAAAACAAAACTTTTACTCAAACCTGAAAGGCCTAGGCTGGAACATGAACAGAACAGATTATCTTTCACAAAGTTAAATGCCACACACTAGTGACACATTAAAGTCTTCATGAATCACGTGGAAGAATTTGGAGTTCTTCATTTTTTCCTAAAGCATAGAAATTGGCCAAATTATAGTGGTTTAAAGGATTTTCTGATGGAAGACAAATATGAAAATAAAAATTAAAAAAATAAAAATTAAAAAAAACCCACACCACTCCACCCATCAGGACAATGCAATATCCCTGACAACTTTCAAGACCCTTGCCAAACAAGGCAAGGAATGTTGTAGCAAAAGAAATTTCTTTTTTTTGTAATGGACAAATTACAGTATTTTTCCCATGGGTTTCCTGTCAAATAGGCTGGTGTTTCCGACATTACCACCGACATTTGCCCTCAAAGAAACACATGTTTTAAATCAAACTTTTTCAAAGTTACACAAAACTTAAAAACCTTAGTTCAAACATTAACTGTGCCATAAGAGGTAGTCTTATTATCCAAATCTTCTGTAACAATGCTGGGTCATATTCCACAGATCATAATTCCTTGTAAGAAGAGAAATGGACTCTTCAAATGTTTGTGAATGAGTTTTAGAAGTTTTCAATATTAAAATATGGATTCTTTCTGATTGTAAAATGAGAACAGAAAGGTAAGAGTGTGGAACCACCACAGTATGTTTGAAGAAAAATCTTGAACAAATTAAATGAGTAAGGTTTCCACACTTCTCCCTTATGATGCTGAAGACTGGAGTATATAAATATATATATAACACAACCCACAGTTTATTCCTTTCTCATTAGTAGGGGTACTCTCTACATGCGGTGATTTTGGTCCATCACAGGAAGTCATTCAGATTCTGTCCTAATGTTCTTCTGCTAAAATTACAGTTCATTTAAAGCATTAAAAATTTTAATTAATCTCTACAATCAACTTTGATTGTTACACCTCTAAATGCATCCCCCACTTGTTCTTCACTGAGAAGTGTAGACCGTTTTTTCTCCCCCTCCAAATTATTTCCAGAGTCTGTCAAAAATTAGCCAGTGGAAGCATGGCTATGAACGCTTAAAACAAAACTGCAGAAGACCGCCATATTTCAGTAGTTTGTGAGGAATCATGAAGTGTCTGCAACCCTCAGGATCGGACAGAATTTCTCAGAAAGGTTGTACAAGGTCCAGAGGTGTGGCAATTATAGTTCCAGAGAATTTTGCTTCAAGAAAATCAGCAGTGATAATTTCTAATAGTCTATTTAAAATTGCTTTGGTCAGTGCAGGTCTTATACTAGTGTTTCTGTATTCTTGGTGACAGATACGATATTCTAGCCATGATGGAGTTGGAGCATTACATATTTGTAGCCTTTGTCCTGGGGAGTGTCTTCATGGCATCAAGTTAGAAATGAATGTACAGACTTTGGAATAGTGGTTGTTTATTTATTTTTTTATTCCTAAACTGAACTTTTCAAGAGCTTTGCCAACTTCACAGAGGTTGCCTGCTGCTTGATCTACTTTTACACCGTTCTATTGGCATTAGCAACTATTTCTTCATCTGCTCTGGTGAAATCCAGACCACTGTAATTGACACATGGAAATTTCAGCACAATGGGTGATCCAAAGAAGGATGTGATGTCTAAGTGTGCAACTCCACATGATCACAGAAATAATTTGTGGCTCTGATTTTAAAGAGGGTATCTTTAGTAATTCAGTAGACTTAGAAAGGTAGTCAGAATGATTGATGACTCAGTAAGCTACTATTTCAATAATTTGAACAAGCTGAAAGCAATTATATTCTGACAGAGGGTTGAGGAACCAAGCATCTCTTCACACAAAATTCAAGCTCTTTTATTCGTTAAACAAATCTAAATTAACCCAGTCTTGCTCCCTTTAAAAATTACCAAAGAATGTCAAGTCAAACATGACTTTTGCCTTACAGAGGGAAAAGACTTTGCAGAAATATTTTATAATCAGTAGCAAGAACCGGCAAATTAGTTGAATCCTGAATGAGGTTTCATTGGCATTGTTTATATTGCTTTTTAACTAGCTCATGATAACTGCAATAGGTGAACATAATTACTAGACAGGATTTTTATAAACACCAAATTACAGTTTTCCCTTCCCCTACTTTTTCTGTGGTTTACTTTTTTTTTTTCCCTGCAAAACTCTTGTCTGATATGATTTTGCTGCCATTTGTCTTTGTGATTTTAGGTTGGTTTTAGAGAAAGACTTCGGTTAGTTTTCTTCCTTTTATTTTTTTAACCAAAATACATGATGTAATACAACATCAACCACCTATTTTGGGGAAATCTACAAGTAGCACAGAATGGAAGAGTAGTCTGTACTTTTCCTTTAACTATCCACTGATAAATGGGTTTTCTGTCTTCCATTTATTCCATCTGATATTTTTCTGTTTCAACTTGTGCTCTTTTTGCTGTTAGTCTTTCTTTATGACTCATGTGTGCTTTTGTTGGATTCTTTGGGCTGTGTCTTTGTATAATTCATTATTTTATGACATAAAGCCTACAGAATCAAATACCATGAGATATCATAGAGACAACAAAAAGGGATTTTGTTGAAACAAATAATAAGAAAGCTCCAAACTTTAACTTGTATTTCTTTTAAATGTATTCTCTGGAGGGTAAAGAAGCAAATGATTGTTATAAATTTTCTTCTTGAGACCCATCTCCAAACTTTTTATTTTACTCTTCTGAACCAGGGAATGCATAAAGTTAACAGGAAAATCATACGTTCTATGAACTTCACTAAAGTGGCTTGTATATTTCTAATGAAAATAAAAAAGTTCTCATCATTTTATATCCAGGTTATTTATACACACGTGCTATGCTAATTTTCTTTCTGAAGTAATGACGCTGATACAAGGGGTATTCTCATAGCAGAGTAATGGTTGATTGGGTGAAAGCACTAACTCAGTAGTTCATTATTTTCCTGTGCTTCAGGGAGGATGGAAGGAACCTGCTTCCCTAGTTGTTCACTGAATTTTTATCTAGAAACCCTATTGAATTGGCAATGGTTACATGATTCTTGAGTTACCTATTCTGTGGATTATGCAAACTGCAGTGCAGTTAATAAACATAAGAAAAATTAGTTATCTGAAGTTCAAACTGTGTGGGTAGGGAACCTTCTAATGCAAAATAAGGGGCAAAAATAAGACCCTTAATGATTATAACTAATGACTGTAAAAAATGCTTTACCTAACACAAAAAGGTCAAAAGACTACTCAGCATATAAGAAGAGATTAAAATTACTCAGTGTATAGGCAACTAGTTTCTAACTTACACTTGCATATACTATTCAGGAGTAAAACTTGTAAGCATGTCACTTTTTCATATGTAATGGGTTTCACCCTCCTTTCACCAAAATTCATAGTAAGTTTTGCCAGTAGTATAAACAACAAAAACTCAGGTTCATATCTGATATCACACATCTGTGGGGATGTTAATTGGCATTCATGAAATACTACACTTGAGCAGATCTCCTTACCATTTAAACAAGATTATATAACTTTGACAACAGCTTCTGCCTCCTCTTCCATAATGCACCAGGTCATTACAAAAAAAAAGGCAAGACTATTTCTTTCTTCTTTTCAACTTCTAGAAACCTGAGTCACAGTGATAGTATCTGCTATCATTCATATTACTCAGCACAATCACACATGCAAACCTTATTCCTCTCAAGACTTAATTCTACATCAATTGTCAGCTTTACATTGTGTTATGTAACTCTACATAAGAAGTTACTAATGGACTAATATAAATCAGAAGAAAGTTAATGATGTAATTGAACCATCCTACATTTCTTCCACATGAAGATCCCAAGATGTCTATTTAAATAACTGAAACATTTTATTAGATCAGTTACAAAATGATACCTGAACATGTTAAGTCTGTGAGACTGGTCTGTACATATGTTAGTATGTTAAATATGGAATGTTAGTTTTGGCATTTTATTCATCATTCAATGGCTGCTTGTTTTACTTTGCAATTGCATTGGGGTTTTTTGTGTTTGGTTTTGCTCTTTTTCATTTTGATACTTTTGAAGGTTTACAGATTTTATTCTGGTTTTGGAATTTATCATGCATTAACTTAGTTGACACTGTGGACAGTGAAAATTCCTTTTTTTTTTTTTTTTGTCATGAGATATTCTTTTAATTCACATGTTATTGGTGACAAACTGTTGTGACATATTTTTTGTTCGGTGTTCATTTCTGTTCTATCTCCCTCCCCAGTTAATGCAGTTCAATCTCTCTGAAATTCTATATGAGAAAAAGATTTTATTATATATTAAAAAATACTGACAATTGTTTCATATGAGTGCTAAATTTTGATCAGGGAGTAGAAATTAACACTTCTACCTTTTAAAAGCTCTATTTCTTTGTTAGAAAGTGAAAAACTGGTATCTCCATGAATATTTGCTGATACAAAGATGCAAAACTGAGTATTCTTGGGGGGTTTTTTTGTTTGTTTGGTTGGGTTTTTTTCACATGCTGTAACATGAGACACATTGTATTGGAATAAGGAAAGCTGCCATGCTTACTCTCAGTGTTTTCTGTTATAGGTAGGCAGATTGGAAGAAAGGGAATAGCTGAATTTTAATTAAAAAAAAAAAATAAGGTGGCTGCTCTAGAAGGACTAACAAAAGAACTAGGAACCCCAGACAGATACTATCAGGAGGAATGAACAGCACCTGAAGAAGGTGAAAAAGCAGGCATGGGCAAGAGCTGATGAGGGTATAAGGAAAAGAAACAGTGAGGGAGAGATGTCACCAAGCTGTTTGTACAACTATCGATACCAGACTGACTCTTGCTGGTATGCTCCCTTGCAGATTTCCATCTAAACCTTATTTTTGGTTTAACCCCAGCCAGCAACAAAGGCCCACACAGCCACTCACTCAGGATCAGATGAGTAAAAATGAGAAAATTCATGTATTTCTTTCTCATAAAGAAACTTTCACAGGTGAAGTAGAAACTGCGTACACAAACAAAGTAAAACAAGGAATTCATTCTCCACTTCCCATGGACAGGCAGGGGTTCATACATCTCCAGGAAAAAAGGGCTCCATCACACAAGGTGTTTACTTGGGAAGACAAATGCCACAACTCCAGAAGTCCCACCTGCCCTTCTTCCTCCAGCTCTATATGCTGAGCTCTGGAATAGCCCTTTAGTCAGCTGGCGTCAGCATTCCCAGCTGTGTCCCATCCCAACTTCTTGTGCACCCCCAGCCTATTCGTTGATGAGGTGGAGTGAGGATCACAAAAGGCCTTGACTCTGTATAAGCACTGCTCAGCAGTAACAAAAACATCCCGGTGTTACCACCCCTCTTTCCAGCACAAATCCAAAACACAGCCCCACACCAGCTACAATGCAGAAAATAAACTCGGAATGGCCTGTTAAGCTACCTACCATCTAGCACCACTGTTGAGAGCTGACTCAAATTAAAAGCAAAAAATAACTGCATATCTCTATGGTGTTTAATAATAGATTTAACAAAGGGAATTATATTTTAGAAGATTAAGAAGGATGCACATACTCTGCACAGGATTAAGAAAAAGTCCTATGTTTAAAGGCTTTCAGTAAGTATTCCGGTTAGGTACTGGGCTTTCTCCATGTCACTGACTTTGCCCTCACCCTACCACTGAATTCAAATGGCAAAATGGTGTCAGAAATTTTCTTGCAGATTCACTTAAGCAGCAACAGTAAACAGGGGGGAAGATTGATGTTACAAATGGAAGATAATTATTTCACAAATTCTAACTATCACCTTTAGGTTGTTTATTTAATCTATGAACACTATCAACTATAAATTATATTAAAAAATAAAACATAATTTATGACCTAAGTCATGAGGTGCAGCCACCAAAGAAAACCCGACTAGAACAACAACACAGGACATAAGAAGATAACATGTGAAGATAAATTTAGGCATTTTAATCAGGTAACAAATATAAATACACAGAGATGTACTCATTTTCATGGATTTCTTGACAAAAATGTATTTTCTGTCCCAGAAGCCTGGGCTTAGCCTATATTCTTCATAAGCAGCTAAGCCT
>NW_010226743.1:8880-11180 GCF_000690775.1 Eurypyga helias
ATAGAACGTATTTACAATTATTCTCTATAAGTTTCCAGTTTCTTGATATATTTTGATCCACCCATAAAAACCTACAGGGACTAATTCTTTGTTTAATCATTAGCAAACTATTAAATAAAAACACCACCAGCAGTAAATCTTAGGTCTGCAATCTACTAATCACTTTCAAAGATTCACAAAGTCTATTTATAAGAATATGACTACTACTGTTTATGTAAATGTCCAAATTATTATAATCCAACAAAAAATGGAATAATATAAGGCAAAACTCAGAAGTCACATATTGGTCATACTAAAAATATTGATGTACCGAATATTTCACTTGACAGGCATGCAGCCCAGTAGAAGGAACAACCCGCAAAATAAGCAATGATCCCCCGTTATCACAGGCTAATATGAGTACATTGTTACAGAAGATTTATTTTCAGAAGATTTATTTTCATAGTTGCTATAAAATAACCATTGTGTGAAGCATTAAAGCATTGTGTTCTGATTATATCAATAGGAAATTAAGTCACTCAGCTAAAAAAATGGAACAGAAAATCTCCCAGACATGAGTGAAAGGACCACCAGCACAGATGATGTCTCTGCCAGGAACCCCTAACAGTTTGCACATGGTAACTGCTCCACAGACTGGTGGGTAACTATCATACCTAAAGGCAAAGTATGTGATTTTGTCTCCCTTTTTGACCTCTGTAAACATTTGATAACATTATGCAAATTTACTTCTAAAACAAAATAAAGACACTTCATGTCCTAATGTCTCATAAAAACAAAAATAGCCAAAGTAAAAGTCAGTCTCCAGAAATAATATGAGTAGGTCCCTAGAATGCGTAGTTAAAAGTTCAAAATGTAGAGCACTTTTAATCTTAATTGCACCCGCAGAATTCCCTATTCTACTTAAAATATTATCTTACTTTTCCTTATTTTACCTTTTCCTTGCAACCCCACCATTCCTTTCTTTCCATTCCTCCTTTTAGCGTCAGTTTCTCTGCCACACAAGTACGAATTACTTAATTATACTTGATTGTCTTAAAGTCCTTTCAGGCCAAAATCAGGCACTTTTTCTGTAGTCTAATCTGACAAAAAGGGTAAAAATAAAATCAGTATGGATACATACAAGAATCTGGCACTTTAGTATCTATGGAGGTTTGTTTCAACATTTGTGTTCTGTGGACTCAATGTCTTCTCCAGGCTTCAAGTCTTCACCTTGGTCTTCCGTTTTTCTTCATCTCATTTTTCAGCTTTATACATTACTGTTGTACTCTAGTTTACACATTAGTTTCCATTAAAAAAAAAAAATGATCAGACTTTAACAGATCATTTCCGAAGAGTAACCTGCTAATCCTCAGAGATTATACATCTATGTTGCACAGCACCAGAGGTGCCTTAGTGCTTTACCTGCAGATGTGCTAAGGCCCAACTGCTTCTGTCTCTGTACACGTTCACTTAGCTGCTGTGACAATGTTATTCCAGACCCCGTGTGACAGTTTTCCCATGTGTTCCTATGATCATTTCCAGTGCAAATGCTCTCGAGCAGGCACCTGAAATCATTCTTATGACAGGTACACATGGGAAACAATTGCCACTGGCATGAGAAACGCTTTTTTTACTCATTATTTGTTTTGCAGGTTTACACCCCTGGATGTCTCAAGGCTAGACTGGAGGAGGCTTTGAGCAACCTGGTCTAGTGAAAGTGGCCCCTGCCCATGGCAGGGAGGTTTGAACTAAACAATCTTTAAGGTCCATTCCAACCCAAACCATTCTATGATTCTATGGTTTTAGTTTATACTAAATCAGAGCATAACCAAGCAGGTAAGTTACTGAAATACTTGAAAGATACCATATGATATTTCATGTGCAGAGAGACTGAACTGTCAATAACTGTGCAAAACTGATGTCCAAATAATATTCACTGAACAGTTCTAACAGCATCACAAGCAGGAACAAACAGCAGGAAGTTGGAGCAGGTCCTAAGGAAAAGTATGCAGTATTAGGGGGAAATCATGACAAAAACTTTCAGCAGCATCATCAGTACGTCCTACTGCAGTGGAGTGCCTGGGACAGATATTGCCGTTTTTCTCAACTGACTACTGTGGAGTTTTGCATTTCTCATGTGTCTCTTCTTACTTTCCCTCCAAAATTAATTTTAACTGCTACAGTCAATGTTTGTTATCAGCTATGGATCCCACTAAAAAAATCTTCACGCATGTGAGACTGTCTCATCCACCATGGTGTAATGGTTAGTTTCTTCACATGAGCCAATAGCTGTCACAGAATCATAGACCGGTTTGGGTTGG
>NW_010226744.1:0-3645 GCF_000690775.1 Eurypyga helias
ACCTGGCTGCAGTCCAAGTGGGCCGAGTCCCCCGAGGCCTCCGACCCCTGGAAAGAGAAGTGGGGTGAGGTAGTGGGGGGATGGCCAGGGCCAGAGGAGCAGGAAAGTCCCACTTACACCATTCCAGTGGGACGGGAGCATGCCCCAGGGACGGGCACAGAGATGGGTGACAAACATGCCCTGTCAGCATCCTGGGCCCCCATCCCAACCCTTTCTGCCTTGCCCACCCCCCATCCCGCCAGGCCACGAGGGGACGGAGCCGACATGTTTATGGCTGAGGAATGAGTCCCTCCCCCTCCCGCCCAGGCTTCCAACATCTGGGGCTAATCAGCCCTCGCTCCCTCCAGGCGCAAATTCCACTGCCTTTGGCTCAGGGCGCGGACACCGCTCCGGCTGGGCCTTCGCGGCCGCGCCGCGTTTGGTTTTAATTACACCAAAATAAAGGGCCTTGTTTTTCTTTCCACGAGCTGAAATCTGAGTAAATGGAGGTTGCCGGCCCCCGCCTTGGGCTGGTGCTCCCGCCGTGCAGACGGGATGGCTCAGGGGGCCGGGGGTGCGGTGTGCCCCTGCCCCGGGGTACAGCAGGTACCCCTGCAGCAGGCTGGGAGGGAAAAGCTGGATCTCCACCTAAAAGAGCATCACTCCCTGGGCCTCCATGGGCTCCAGACATCCTCTCTGGTACCAGATTCGCCTCTGCCCATTCCGTCCCTGCTGCCCCAGCACCTCCCCACCAGGTTTGGTGCTGTGCATCCTCCTGCCAGCACTTCATCTCTCTCCCGGTGATGCCCCCTCTCATCCCCTCATTTCTAGGCCAGAAAAACCCAGTGTGGGCTGCAGGAGGCCCAGCAAAAGCTGCTTGGCTGTCAACGCAAGCCGTGGGAGGTGCCGCCAGCTTCCCGCGGGCACCGTCTCCCAGCAGGACCGAGCGAGCGTTACCCGGCTTTGCACCTTCCCCGGAAGCTTTGGCGCAGGTTTGCAGGCAGGAAGCCCCCTGAAAGCGTGATCCGTGGGGGCTGGAGGGGAGAGGGCAGTGTGCTGAAGCGGGTGATGATGAAGGAAGGCTCGCTTGAGACTGTGGGGCTTGGCGGGGGTTAGTGTGGTAGGGCAGGGTGGAAAGTGCCGGCTGCTGCATGCCTTCGCCATGGAGGGGGCCCAGAATGGGGTCAGTGGCCCTTGACCAGGTTGGAGAAACACAAGGACAACGAGGATTGGGAAATATCCTGGCCACTGGCATGGCCAGGGATGGCAAGAGAGCCGAGGGAAGGCTTCTTACCTGGTTTGAGAGGCTTTCCTGCAGCCCCGAGTCCTAGGGGAGAGTGAGTGGAGAGGGGTCAGAGCCATCCTTCCTCTGAGCACCCCCCCGAGGACAGAACACCATGTGGGGCAGGTCCAGCCTCCTGGCACACCCCCTGCCCACACAAAGCAGCTCTGCTGGGGGTGCTGCCCCCTGCTCGTCCCAGCACACTCTGGGCAAAGGATCCCAGCACTCACCTGCTCCCAAACCACCAACTCCAGCACCTGCAAGCAATGGCACAGACTTAGCACCCATCCCTGTGGCCACCCACCACCCACCCATGCCAGGCTCCTGGGGGTCCATAGGGAGGAAGAGAGGGTCACAAGGGTGCAAGGGAATGGGACATCCCACCTGGGATGTCCCCAAGGTCTGGGTGAAACACAGGGTACAGGCTGTGACCTCTGAGCACCTCCCATGGCCAGGGCTGGGCAGGGTGTAGATGCCAGCCCTGGGCTAGTGACCCCAAGCCTGGCCCTGCCATCCAGTCTTGTCCCCATGCCATGGGGCTGGTGCTGGGGCAGCCATCCAGGGCTGAGCAGCCAGACAGGGTGTCCCCATGTCCTCTGATCCCGGCTGGCAGGTCCCCAGCCTTCTGTGCGGGCTCAGAGGTACCCAGCCCCCCCCCAGGCACCTGCCCCATCCCTGTCCCCCACCATGCTGCCTGAACCCCCTTACCTGGGAAAAAGACTCCTCCTGGGACTCCCCCTCCCGGGATAGCACCAGGGACCCCTGCCAGAGAAGAGACCCTTGTTAAAATACCCCCAGGGATCTGATGGGTCGGGGAAGGGGACACCTCCTGGGATGGGGAGCTGCTCGCTGCGGAGGGGGTGGGATGCAGGGCCCTGGGGGCAGGTCCCTGCCTTCCCTTGCACAACTCCGCTTCCCCAGTGGGACAGTGGTGATGGAGCTTGGAGGTGCCTCAGGCAGGAGCTGGGGAGGGTATCTTGATGGAGGTGTCAGCAGGATTTGGGAGGGAAAGACAGGGAGCTGGCATGGAGCTGGGCTGGCTAGTGTCCATCTCTGCTTCCCAAAACCTGTCCAGCACCATCTCCATCACCTCCAGCTTCACATGGCTCTGGAGGGATGGGTCCAGGCATGGCCATGCATAGTTGGGGTGAGGCTATCCCAGTTGACTCTTGCAGCCCACGCTGGTCCCAGCCAAGCCTGAGCGTGCTGGGCTGTGGCTGCCCCATGCCCAGGCTGCCTGCCCTGCCCCTCCAGCTGAGCTGCCAGCAGGAAGAGCCAGCTCAGGCCAGCAAGACTGGGGTGTTGGACTGAGGGGACAGTGCTGAGACCCATCGAAACCACCTGCATCCCTCTGCCTGTCTCTGTGAAGCTGAGATAAGCTCCCAGGTCCCAGTGTATTCCAGGATGTCAGGAGCTCATGCTCATGGGTCATGCTCAGACACCACGGCAACATTTTTTGGCTGGTCTGGACCCTGGCAAAAGTCTATCACCTGCAGACCACCCCCCTCAGAGCCATGGGGGGGGCTGGCAGGTGGGATGACAGCACAAGGAGGTTGCAATGCAGACAGCTGCTCTGCTTTTGGCCAGAGCAGGCTTTTGGCACCGGAAGGGTTGTTGTGGGGTTTGCAGGATGGCTGGAAGGGCTTGCAGTGAGGCTGGCAGGATGATTTTAGGGTGTTGCTGGAAGCAAACACAAGGCTGCCGTGGCCAGCACCCCTGCAGCAAGCTGCACTCAGTTCTCCTGCCTGCTCTGGGCAGAGGAGATGGAGTTCAGGGCAGATGGGCACTGGGGACCCTGCAGTGGAATGGCTGGGACCTGAGGACCTGCTGTCCTGCTCCAAGCCTGCAGTGGCCTCACCAACACTCTGGCCAGGGTCGGGGGGACCAGGCACCCCCACGAGCTGGGTGCAGCAGCGGCACAGCCCTGGCAACACCATCACAGGCTGTGCGGTACCCGGGGGCACATTGCACTGCACATCTCCAATGTGGTACAAACTCTGGGCATCCCTCTTCGCTGTGCCCCAGAGCCCCCCACTTCACCTCAAGAGCTGCCTGCTGCAGCGTGGCAGGGATGAGGGTGTCCCCTGGGCCCTGCTCACGTGTCCCCCAGCAGCCAGGGCACCTGGGCTAGATCCCCCAGCCCAGCCGCACAGAGACTGGGCACCAGGATGCACCCACACGTGTGTCAGGACACGCGTGCAAGAGGGGTGTCAGGCTGTGCATGCACAGGAGATAGATGTCAAGACACACGCACTGACAGGACACGCACCCACAAACCCATCAGGACGCACACACGGAAAACCCCTGCCAGGACCCATCACACAGCCCCCACGTGCCCCAGCAATGCCAAAGAGCGGGGTTCAGCCCTGTGCTGCCCCACAACC
>NW_010226744.1:3828-7803 GCF_000690775.1 Eurypyga helias
CCCCCCCCCCCCCCCGCCGCCAGCTTGGAAAAACAAATCCCAACTTCTTGCCTGTTTCCAAACAAACTGAGCGTGCACACATCGCCTGTCCTCCCCCACCCACCCTGCTGGGAGGGGACGATGCTGGGAGCGAGAGCCGGCAGGATGGCCGTGATCCGGATGGGGACCCCCATGCCCGGGGCCAGCGACCGTCCCCCACCAAGCAGGAGTGTCCCTGCTGCGCTCAGCCCCCGTGGTGCCCCCCAGCCTCAGCCCCCATGGCCAGACAAGGTCCCTGGTGCTGGGGTGATGCCGGGAACCATGGCTGAGGTCCCCTACCTCTCGGTCCTCCTGTGCCAGCGCTGCCAGACAGAGACCTCCAGGGAAGCTGGGACAAGATAGGAGGGCTCACAGCCTTCCTGGGGGTGTGTGGGGACCCCAGAAATGTCCAGGTGACACCTGCCCACAGCTATGGCTGCCATATTCAGCCCTTCATTTGTCACCCTCCTGGGTGATGTGGATCCTGGCAGGGGGGGTCACACTGTGGTGCCACTATCGCTGTCCCCTCCATGGGCATCCCCTAGTGTCCATCCCAGGGCCAAGGCTCTGTGCTCATCCCAGTGTCTCATGGCTGGTCTGCACCTTTTGAGGATTACAGGGGAAGTGCCAGTTCATCAACCAGCTCCATGCCCAGATCAGGAGGTGAAGGGGTCAGCAAGCCCCGGCAGGAGTGAGATGGCAGGGGGACAGCGGGATGTCTGGGCTGTGGATGTCATGTGGCTTTGGGGAGCTGAGGCTTTTGCTCAGAAGCATTGCAGGGGGCTGCTCCCCCCTTGCTGCTCTCCCTGGCCAGCTCTGCTGCCAAGCACCGCCAGCTCTGTGCTTCTCTTGAAGCTCTTTTGCAAACTGCCTTGGCCCCAGCAGAGCCAGACGTATTCCAGTGGGGAGACAGTGCCAGACACCAGCTCGGGGTCTGCTCCCTGCTGCAGGCACTGCCAGGGGGCAAGGGAGGGGGCTCTGACCTGCTTGGGTCTCCATCCTAGGACCAGCCTCGAGCTGCCAAATTCACCCCAGCATCACCAGTCCCACCCATCGGCTGCAGCTCTGGCTACACCGTGGGCTCACCAAGGCTACGCCGGACTATGGCAGTTGCTCCCCAGAGGGTCTCTGTCCTTCCCCAGCTCCCTCCTTCCCCAGCCTCGGGGGCAGGAGCCCATAACCCAGCTCGGGGTCTGCTCCTTGGCATGGTGTGTCTCCCCCTGGCCTCTCCATCCTGCATTCCCTTGGTACATCAGGGAAGGGGAAACTGAGTCACCAGCCTCCCCGGACTGCAGGAGCTCTGCACTGGCTTCATCCCTGGTCTGAGCCTGCTGGGACTGCAGCGAGGGGGGTTTCTCCCATCTCCCAGCTTGCCTCCCGGGCTGGCGCTGGCTGTAAGCCTGCAGAGCACAGGGCTGACCCAGCACCAAGCAGCCACCCCGGCGACGTCTTCTCAAGCCAGGGGTTTGCACCCACATGTGCAGCTCCAGCTGTGGTCGGGGTTAACCCCTGGAGGTGCTCAGGATCTGGTGTTGAGCCTTGCAGAAACCAGACCTTTTCTTCCACAGGTCACTATTTGCACCATCTGCACTATTCTAACACTTGCACTATTATGGACTCACCACTGTTTGCACCATCTCTACCTGCCTCACCGCCTGCAGCTTTCTTTACAAGCCAGAAATACAGATGTTTTCTCTATCCAACAGTTTATTTTCCCCTCCTTTTGAGACCAAGACCAGGATCCACTGCGGGACACGAGCTCACACCCTTGCTGGGCAGCCAAACCTCGGACCGGTCAGCAGACCTCGCCGCCCTCTGCGCCCGTGGGCGATCGCTCCCGGAGGAGGCTCCGCACGTCACTGCCGCAGATATTTCCCCTCTTCCCGCACGCTGCTGTTTTCTTTTTCTTGGGAGAATGGGTTTTGGAAACACGCAGTCTCCAAGCAACTTTGAAGCCGCGTTGCATCCCAGCCGGAGCTCGCTGGTAGCAGCTGGGGAGGGGTACAAGGGGGGCTGCTTCCAAAACCTGGCTGCTCTCCAGCCCCCCACGGCTTCAGCTTTCATCTCTGAGCGCTGGCAGACCAGCTGCACCCCGCAAGTTGTTTGCAGAGGCAGCAGCCCCAGCAGGCCAGTGACTTGGGGAGGTGACAAGCTGGGAAGGGGAGATGCCATCCCAGCCCCACAGCTGGCACTACTGGCCCTGGGGCACCCTGAGGACTCTGGGTGACCTCGGAGGGTCTCCACGGTGCCCAGGCTGGGATGGCAGAACACCTGGTGCCAGCATCTCTGCACCCACATGAGCTGCCCCCCGTGGTCCCAGAGCCTGCAGGGCTGGGACTGCCTAGGGTCCCTTTTGTCCCCTCTCAGGGGGTGTCATTCCCAGGGGAACGCTCGTGCTTCAGCAAGGGAAGCAGTGAGGGATGGATGGAAGCACAGAGGGTCAGATGCCTCCCTCCAAACACTGGGACACGCTGCACTTAGCACCTTTTAGGGAAACACACAGCAGCTTCCCCACGCAGTGGCCTGGATCAGGCCATGCATGTCCCCACGGTGCCCCTCTGTTCCCTGGGGGGTGCAGAGCAGTAGGGGCTGATCCTGACCTGCTGCTGGGAGCTTCCCAAGTACCACCACCTGCTGCAAGCGCAGGGCTCAGCCCCTCGTCAGGGGCACTGCTCTGTCAGGGACAGTCTCTGTGCAGGGGGCTCCCCCCTTTCTCCCCAGGGTCTCTCCAGGGTCCCTTTCCAGACAGGCTGGTTTGGAGTTGCACCGGCAGTGGGTGCTGGAGGGTGCTGCCCTGAACCCTTTCCAGATGGGTGCACCCCACAGCATCCCCCCCAGCTCTGTGCCACCGGATGTGTCTCTGTCCCAGCTCAGTCCCTGAGGGCTGGCAGGGCAGGGAGCGTGGCTGAGCCTGCCCCGTGCCACGCAGCACATCAGGCTGCAGAGACACTGGTCACTCCAGTAACTGGTATTCCCTGGTGTCCCCATCAGAACTAGGGCCATCTCCAGGGCCAGGGCCACCTCCTCTGTAAGCAAACACCCCTGAAGTTCGAGCCAGGGACTGGAGTGGGGCCAACAGCCCCAAACTGCTCAGAATCTGCTGCAGGACCTCACCCCAGAGCCAAAGTCCTCCTGAGCCTGTCCCATCTGGCCACTGATTGACAGCCAGGGAGCACAGCTACCCTTGTTCAGCAATCCAGCGTGGAGCATCACTGCTGGGGATGGAGAATGTCCAGGAGTGAGCTGCATCCCACTAGGAATAGCACCTTGACCCTGAGCTGTAGATACCCAGAGTCAGGCAGCGATGGTGGCTCGGCTTTACAGGCAGCTGCCTGGCTTGGTGGGCACTGCTCCGGGAGCCCACCCGTCTGGGGCAGAGCAGGGAGCTCCAGGGCACCGGCAGATGATGCTACGGGCTGCACAGAGCAGCCCCGAGGACTCTACCCTGGGCAAGGGGTGGTCCAACCTGCAGCTGCCCGCTGCCACACGCAGCCCTGGCAGTGCCCTCCCCTGCCCATGGGATCCTGTCCCCTCCTCTGGTCCTCACTCCTCTGTGGCCCAGAAGCCCCATGCGATGGCTCTGGCACCATCCCCATCGTTCTGGCTCTGCCCATTCCAGGCTCTCCATGGGGCAACCACTGCCTGGTTCTGCAGGGGTGGCTGTCCTTTCGATGACCCCACTGTCCCTCCTTGCAGACCTCCGTCCATGGCAGCAGGCTATAAATCTGTGCTTGGAGCTGCTCTCCCCCTCTCTGGGCTCATGTCCTGACCGCAAGACGTGAGCTGTCCCCCGGGCAGGCACCTGCTGTCCCAGCCGGCTCTGGCTTCGTCACATGTCACCGTGGGACCCCACCACTGCGGCGGCTTTCGCCTCTCTGGCCCAGCAGCGGGTTTGCTGCACGGGCACGTGCTGGGGTTGTCACAACCCTGGTTGTTGCCACTGCCCGGCCAGGGACC
>NW_010226745.1:0-40958 GCF_000690775.1 Eurypyga helias
CCAGTCTGTGATTCTATGAAACTTCAGCCTCATGCCCCTTCTTTACTCTTGATTAATGCAACCCGGCTATTGCTACCCACGGACTCTTCGGGAGTCAAGCATGGCTTGTTTGAACCATAAACTAATATGACTGAAAACTTTTTGGATGGATTTCTTTTTTTTAAAACAAGAGAAACATGTTTATGTTGGGAATAGTATTTTCCTGATACAGTAAACATGAAAGTATGGGGGGTGTCTTGACTCATATCCCACATATTACATTTCCCCTTCAGACAGAGTTTTAAGATGGAATTCCACAACTTAATAGCTCAACTGATGATTTTGCTTTTCAATTCTCCTTTGTATTTTCAGCCCTTTTTTTTTAAATCAGCATGGCGTATAGAATTACCAGAACTACCTTTTGACTGGCTTGCTATTTTTTTCTAGCGTAAGAAAAATCTGTTCGTTCTGCCAGTCAAGAAAACACACTTCTTCCCCCAAGTTCGACTTTTGAGAATTTAGTTATGGCCTTTACAAGCTGCACTGTGCAAATCAGTTCCCTACGTAATAAGCTCTTCACATATTCTGCAGCATGAAACACCTTCTGATAAGCACAGACCTGTTTTTACAGCACATGATAGCATATTTTCTTCCTGAAATGTTCCATTATTTCTGCCCACAAGATTATTTTAATTTTCTCTTTAATCTAGTTATGATTGTTCCATCACCGCAGTGCCTACCACTTGTTTTCTCAACACAACTCTTCCAGTCTCATCTGGAAATCTCCCAGTTTCATCTGGGTGGAAAAACTGTGTCCCTTTGACTGCAAGCCACTGGCAACGGGGAGAGCATTCATTTCACTCTCTGTTCTGTCATCTAACACAAGACTGAACAACTGGAGCCTCATGCTGATTCTATCAGCGCTCCAGGAGTCAGAAGCAAACATCTGGAATTTATCTGTTAGAAATAAAATGACATCTTTTCAGGAGTTTTAACTTGCACCTGTACTTACAAATCTCCAGGAGGGCAAGTTATGAATAAATTTAGAGCAGGAGGCAGAAGGCTCTGATTTGGAGCCCTTTGACTCAACCCCTGCCAAGGGCCCCAGGAAGAAGTTGGTATGGTGATGCCCGGCAGGCACGCTCCCACACGGAGATAAGGAATACAGGGTATTAGGTCTCCTGGGGCCAGTGCACGCATCCAGCCAGCTCTGTAGAGCAGGTTGGGTGGGAGAACACGGTGTCTTGGTCCCCTCTCCCCGATGACGGAGTGCTCTATTCAGCCTCACAGTCCAGACAGGCAACTGGGAGTTTTGTCCAGCTTTGTCATGGGGGAAACGCAGCCCTGATGGTTATTTTTGTTGTCTGTAGCACCACGAGTGGTTCCAACTGCAGCAGACGCTGCAAAGGGGAATGGAAAAGAGGACAGGAGGATTTTAGGACAGTACTGCAAACAGAGTAGTGGGGCGGGAGGCAGAGGTCAAGAGAATCAAACACCACCACTGTTATCTGATGGGAGGGCACAAAGGTACAGGATGAACCTCTGAAAATATGCAGAGGAGGGAACAGGGAATACACAGAGAGGAAGAAGGGCAGGGGAGAAACAAAGAGAGAGAAGCCCCTGCCAATTGTTTGGATGAAGTGTTACCTTTGCCTAGGCACTGAACTCATTGTCTGCAGCCCTCTCCTTTCCTGCTTCTTTCCTGAGCCTCCCTCTGCACAGACAGGGCTCGTTCCAAATCGGAAGGTGACTGATGTGGGTCCTGTGCTATGGGCAGGTCTACACCAGGGACTGGATCAAATTCTTTATTTCTGCTTGTACAGAGTGCAAGGTTTTCACTGCAAGGGTTTAACCGATTGACGTGCAAGCTGACCACATCTTATCCAATTTGGCCGTCTTGGAGAATGTTCATTTTTAGGGATTGGTATGATCTTAATGAGACAATCCCATTGCAAATGCAACAAAACACCTGGAGAAGCAAAGCAAATTCACACAGTACCCATGGCTGGGTACTGCATCCAGTTCATTTCTCTATATGCATACTGACAAAGGGCCCCATTAGGGATGCAGGATGCTGGAAGACCAGAAACTCTGTATAGGGGGTGGGGAATTCATTATATTCCTTTCTGGTCATAAATTAAGATACTCTGAAGGAAACAGTATTTTTGTTTCTGCACAGACCGAATCATGAAGAAGCCAGAAAAGACAAAGAGAACACAGCATTTTGATGCAGTGACAGCCCACACGCTCCACACCCAGTACTCCACACGCTCCACACTCAGTACTCCACATGCTCAGACTATTCCCAGTTACTGAAACCATCACTGAGACACTGCAGCAAAACTGAATTTAGCAGCAAAAGGCACTAAGACGAAATGTTCTGGCTGTACCTTAATAAAACCCTTAAATAAAGACAAACTCAACCGTCCCAATGGTGGGCCAGTTCTTGTACCCCACTCCAGAACACTGTTTGTCTGGCTGTCATCAGATCTTCCCTGACCTTTTTACTGCTCAC
Organism: Eurypyga helias; assembly: GCF_000690775.1. NCBI lineage: Eukaryota > Metazoa > Chordata > Aves > Eurypygiformes > Eurypygidae > Eurypyga > Eurypyga helias. Next base: position 2,495 of record NW_010226745.1, read on the forward strand.
AGGGCAACTCCAAATGTTCTGAATTCTCCCAATGGTGGGTCAGTTCTCGTACCCCACTCCAGAACACCCTGCTTGTCTGTCTGTGATCAGATCTTCCCTGACCTTTTCACTGCTCTGCAGGGCAACTCCAAATGTTCTGAATTGTGGGTCTTTATTTTTCTCTTTTTTGTGTGTGTGTGTGTGTTTGTTGGGGTCTTTTTTATATATAAAGGACGTTAAAAGATTCCTTACAAAAACTGCTTTGATGAAGTGATCAACTGCTCTTTGCCAAATACACAAGGTCTTTGGAGAAAGGAAAAATAGGATTTGGAGAGAGAGTAATGCTAAGCTGGAGGGAACCATTTGGAGCTTGACAGACCTGCAGAGGAGACAGGGAAGCACAAGACTCAGGTACCATACGGCAAAACAACTTTAGGTGCTTCCTCTTGCTGTGGAGGGCAGGAGGGTAACATGATCGTGTTGCCAGCATTATTGACTAAAGCTGCCCCAAGCTTGGCCTGGAGGAACTGTTGAACTAAGGTCTGGCTCTGCTCACCACTAGTTGTGTCCAAGGGGAAGTTAATAACCCTGTGGCACTGGCCAAAACCCAAGGCAACCAAAAATGTAAGGGGGTCAGACCCCTGGCAGAATTTCAGTGCCTCTGACCTGAGCTTGAAACAAGTGTGGGGTTTTATCACTGTTCGATATTTAAACTGTCAGCTTCACACACACACACACCCTGGTAAGTAGGCACCCCCTGGTTCACAACTGAACACCTACTTTATTTACTTAGCTATGCTGCATTTAACCCTACATCCTGTCTGCTGGGTGCATCCGGCTCCACAGATCTCCATGCAGCAGAGCTTTAGCCTAAGGTGGGGGAGCTACTTTCCACAAGCCAAAAAACAGGAAATCTGATGACATTGTTCAGTGAGCAGACGTCAGCAGAGAGTGATACAAAAGAGTAAACAACTTCCTAGCAGCAGCGGACAAATGGGCCGGCACTACTGGAATCCTGTGATGTCTGGTGTGTTTTGCATGAAAATTACTGTCTCAATGAAATGGGGAGAGATCTTCGGCTGATTCAAGCTGGAGCTGCTCCCTGGAAATCTAGGAACTACACCCATTTGGTCTGTTTAAGATCTGATTCCAAGTCTTTACCTTTGTGGCACTGAAAACATAATTTTTGAGAATTCATGTTGTTGATATCCGAAATGTTTTGCAATTGTTCTCGTTATTTTAAAACACACAGAAAGTTGGTTTGAATAAGAAGGATAAACTTCTGGGAACATATGGAAGGCAGTTTCAGAAACACAGGTGCCATTTCATTGTGATCATACTACCATCAGCCTTACACATATCTATATAATACATACAGATAATGCAATATTCTTCTTAAAATACTTTGATATGAAGGAAGCTCAGCACTCTGCCAGTGGAATCAAACACTAGCTACAACATCTCCTTTTTGGATTTCCATGTTTGCTTTGTGGAATCTGCTCTCATATTTTCCAGCTCTGGGCAAATGTCAAATATGATCTCCAAAAAAATAACCTCTCAGCGAGGTGTACGATGACTCAAAGCCAGGTTATAGCAGGCAGAAAGGAAATGTAGGCGAAGACATTTTTGCTCTAATTGTCATTCTGCCCATCTCTGTCCAATTTCAAGATCTCTTAACTGAAAGAAGTAATATTTTGGCCATTGACCACAAATACGGAGCTTCACTATTGCGTCCCAATCAATCTGTATCACAAAAACTGTATCCTCTGGAAAAAGTCCCTTCCCCACTCACCTGCTTGTAAAGAGACCACTGAAACACAGAGGGTTTCAGGCTCTTTATATTGCCTTTTGAGCTATCCCTTTTCCAAGGGATGTAGATAATTAAGTCCTCTTCTAGACAAGTTAGTTCCTAAGAGAAGCTCTTGACAAGCAGTCAGACTAGAACCTTGCTGGGGCTTGCGAGCTTGGAAAAGCTGGGGACCCTACAGAAAATACACAGGGATGTTCCCCAGGGATGCAATTCAGTGGGTACATTCCCAGGACTCTCACCCAGGTATCCCTCCTAGCCAAAATCTAAGCAAAACAGATATCCAAGATGAAAATCAGCAGCTAAATTTATAGCTGTCCACAAGACTGCCCTACTCTCAGCAGCAGAGAGGCGGAACAACAGGAAAGAGCCAGATGCTTCTGAGTTCTCTTTGCCAAATTCTCCTCTCCTCGGAGACAAAAAATGCAGTATGTAATCCCGGGGAGGAAGAGGCACCAATAACCGTGTCAACGCTGCAGTCAGATGGCAAGGCGAACACACTGGACCAAATCTGTCTGCAATGTAACTCCAGTGACTGGGGCAGACTTTGCTCTTCCTACATCCTGGCAAGTAGCCCTAGGCTAAGAAATGGCCGGACAAAAATAAACAACCAACCACACACACCCAAAGAGCAACAAACGCCTGTAAAAAACAGCAGGTCTATTAAAAAAAAAAGGCAAACAGAAAACCCCCAAAACCGAACTGTTTCTCATTCCTCACTCTACCTACATCAGAATTTTCCTGATTTCAATTAATTTGTCCCTTCAGCAGGCTATGAGTTTGTACCAGTTCTGCCATTCTTCCCTGATTCCTCAGGAAGTAAGAGTTCAGAAATCAAACTCCCGTCTGAAGCTGATCATTCTCAATCCTCCTCTGTCTTTGGTTACATGACAAAACTGATAATACGTACATCACCAGCAAAAACTTGCAAAGACAAGCAAATCCACCGGGAAGGACCCCGCAGTGATATTCACCCGGGTGCTACCGCGGTGTCAAGAAGTTAATGTTACCAGAAGACAAGTTTTCTGCAAAACCCCCACGGCTTCAGGCTGAAACATGATTTTGCTACAACGCCCTTTCCAAACTCTTCCCACTAAGGCTTACGGCTAATGCACGGAGCGGGAAAGAGACCTCGCCCCGACCTCCAGCCACAGCGAGGATGGTGCTGGGCCACGACCCGAGCGGAGATGCACGGCTGTACACGTCTGTCATCGAGACGGCGCGCTTGTTTAGGGCCCCCCATTGTCACCTTCTGATTTATATCAATAGAGGTGAAGGCGGTGGCCAAAGGCAGAGAGCGCGAGGGCTTGAACAGAAAGGCAACGGTGGAATCCTACTGTGTGCAAGGGATTCCCGTTATCTCCACAGCGCCATACCACGGAGATTGACTTTGCAAGCCAGGATGCCGCTTCCTGCTTCTCCGCGTGCAGCTGGACAGAGAGCTCCTTTTAACCTTCTGCATCTGGAGTATCTGTCCCTCATCACCCACGCTCCGTGACACTTGGACATATGGGTTTGTGCCATGGAAGCGTATTTTGAAATTTTACTTCTGCAGCGCAATGTACAAGCACCTTCCAATCGCATTAACTGAGCAATAAAAACCCAGCCTAGGTTCAGGGGGAGTTCACCTGGAGCCCACCAACTACGGTATTTCCTGCATTTTACACCTATTTTGGGTCACTCTACATTAAATTAGCAAATGGCCTCCACTGAAATGTTTTCTGATATAAAAAGAGTGTTTGCCAGGGAAAGCGAGAGCTCCGAGGGTTAGATGCACCTACCGTTCGCCCATCCACAAAGGGGAATGTGTTTCTTAGGGAGCGCTGCACAGTGGTGAGCTTTGTTTCGGTAGGGATTTTGACATATGGCTGAAGTTAGACCTTAAATTAGAATATTCCTCTTTGAATTGAGCAATGATCTTTCTGTGCAAATGAATAGTGTATTCAGCGTGAATAAAGCTGCTGCTATGGCACGGTTCATCTTATCTACTGATGTCATTTCCTCTTTGTTGCTTCTGAAATATTAATAATCACCATGCAGCCAAAGAGGTCATATGCTAGGAATGTATACTTTAAAATTCCTCAGCATCGCAGAGGAGCTTGAACAAAAAAATCTGTGTTTCTGGCTAGATGGACACACTGAATGCCTTGCAAGGAGATGCCGTTACGTCACTTAAAGGTGGGGATAAAGAAACCTGTTTACTTGGGGGGAAAAAGACACCAGACTGCAAGAGAAATGCAGTAAGTTGAATATGGAAAGTTAAATCACTACTGAGCTTCCTTAATATGGAAAAAAGGCTCGTAAACAAAGTAATCATGCTGATATAACCCAAGGATCACACAAAAATAATGAAGATTTAATGTATGGGTTCAGGACGTTTCTGATGCAATCCTTGATAGTTCTTGTTCCAAAATGACTTTCAGCTGCAGCTTCTCTTTTCCCAAACACAGCATTTTCAACAGTCAGTTCCTAGCTGCAGCGGCACCTCAGGGATCCCCACTTACCCACCCGCTGAAGGGCAGAATAAAGAGAAAATGCGGGTGTAGAGAGTGAGACTGATACCTTTTAAGGTCACTGCCTGGTATGAACTTCTCAGGAAATGTCACACTAGAGAGGCCAGGGTATCGTTTTTGAGATGAGTGCTCTGCTTGGTGGGACTGTGGCTGTCTCCAGGTAGGAAGAAGTCCAGCTCTTTGTACATAAACAGGAGCAAAAGAGGAAAATGAGATTTCTTTAAGGGATCTCAGAATACTTGATCTTTCCCTCAAGCCACAGTTCTAGTTCCTGGCATCATGTGCCTGCATGAGACCATGGGTTTTCCTAGCAAAAAGGTTACTTCTAACTCTTGCAGTTGCACAAAAAACCTTGAATCCTCAATGTTCAAAGGCTTGAATGTCAGCAGAGAGAACCAAAATGTGTCATGATTTTAAAAAAGTAATTTAGCACCCAGTTCCCAAATACACACCGCCACTTTTCACAGGAGACATGCAGCAGAGAAACCAGCATTTGGATTGCCACACGCCTAATAATCCAGGACAGCCAAAAGGCTCCCCGGGCTAGCATGTATCTCCAATAAAGTCCAAAGGTGGAAAGAGCTGGTTCCACCGCATGCCCTAGTAGAGCACAAACACAGGAACAGGTGAGCCAGAACAACAGGTAGCTGGAGATGAGAGATCGCCCTGCCCAGGGCAAGGAAGTCAGTTGATAATTTACATTTCAGGAAAAGCTTACCCTTTCACAGGGTAGGACATCAAATCACAGAGCTAGAAGGCATCTTCAGAGGTTACCTAGACCATCCTCTATCCCAAGGCAAGATTAATATAGTTATGTCTCCTTTAATATGCATTGGCCTAAGCTTCTCTTCAGCCCCAGGACTCAGAAACCTACTGAATTCGTCATTGTCCTCTCTCTCTCTGTTTGGAGGTTTTTGCAACTTATCAAACTTCAATATTCTCCATAATTAAGGCCAAAGATAATAATTCTTGCCCTATTCACCATGGAATTACAAATGTACTATCCCCTCCCACTCTGTAGCCGCATTTCCAGATTTGAAGGCTGGTTAGTTTGTAAAGGACTTTTGTTATTTTCCTTTAAGTCAAATCACTTAAAACCAATAAAAAACTCCACAAAGAAAGGTTGTAAGCATTGTCATGGAAGCTGAAAACCAAGGCCCTGCACCTCCACTACGAAAGGACCGTGCCCAGGGCAACACACCAACATCTCGTATTAAAACCAAGAGAATTTGCAGTTAAGCTTGTGCTGAAGCCTTGCTGAATCACGGCTCGGTGTTGTACGCAAGGAAGTTTATAACACACATTCATTCCCAATCACGCAACCGAGACATTATAGGAATTACATCTTGCTCTTTGGATTGCACTTGGACTGATTCTGCCAGTCCCCAAAGACAGAATTTCAGTGTTTATTACAACAGCCGGGATTAACTATGTACTCTAGTAAAGACACTAGAAATCTTAGCAGGAGGTAGTTGTATAATTACATTTGTCACAGATATGTCAGAATGAAATACAAATCTCAGTACTTACTGACATCTCCAGCCACACATAAACTCATCAAAAAGTTTTCCTAGATTTATAAAAGGAAAGAGAAAAGCTTACTGGAAAACAACAGACTGGCCACACTTACCCTCCTTAATTTCAATGAGGCTCTGGCAAACCAGAAAGTATAAAGTTGTGTAATGAGTTGTGTAATGCCTAATGGCTGCTTAGGATGGAAAAATGTTTCTTCTTTTATCTGGGCTTGTTGGAAGGGGATGAGTCAGAGTACAAGACGGCTTAGATAGGAAATTAGGCATGTGATCAGCTGAAGGTGTTTTAAGAGGTGTGGGCACATCCAGGTTAGCTTTGAACCATGTTGAAAATAGAGTAATTTCTATTTGTTAGGATGTTGTGGGTTTAACTTTCTTGCACAAAAGCAATAAATTGACTTTCTTGCAACTACGCCAAGGAGGATGAAGTATTCTCATGAGAGCAGGAAATAAATGCAGCAAGAAATAAATACATCTATTTGATACTGATAAATCCATATCCCATCTCCTTGTTGTCTGACTCTCCATACATTAACCAACTATTGCAAATTACCAGGAAATTGCCATTATCGTATACTTCCAAAAATTGCCGTTTCCATGTATCTCAGCTTCTGAAAGGTACTCACACAGGAGCACGCCATGCAGGCAGTGAGCAAGGTCTGCGTTTCACCAAGTGGAGACCACTCTCTTTACGGTCACTTCAGCATCTCATCCCAAATGAGCCGGGTCAAAGCGCTTGAGGAAGTTTCTGTTCCAAGCTTTGGTCTTGTCCCCCCGCTCGAGAGAAGCGAGACATGCACTGTTACTCCACTCAGGTTCCCCCAGTGTTGCACTGGATGTGTCCCAACAGATGCAACAGAAACAAAAAGGTGAAGGTAGTCCTGGCTTAAACCGGCACAGCTCTCACAGTCCTGTCTCTGAGCTGTCCCAGCCGGTAATTCTGTTCTATACCATATACATAGGCTTTGAGTCTTTAGAAACCATATGTTCATTTTTCCACTGTGATATTACGCCTTACATTGCATATGCCATATAAATTTCAGGCTAATATATATCAAGATTTTTACAATTCCATGCCAAGAAAAACACCTCCAGTATTATAGAACTAAAGGCTCAAGACTCCCTAAGAGATTATATTAAAATCAGAGTCCTTAAAAACAAGGCAGGCAACAATGGCAACGCGCAGGCTTAGTGCCAGTCTCATCATCTGTTGACACTGGATATCTCTCAAGTCACTGGTCAGTATTCCACTGCCTTTGCAATTATTAATCCCAAGAATCCAAATTCATTTGAACGTGCATGACTAGATTTTGCTACTTTAGGTCCTGCTGTGCAGCACCTTACGCCTTGAAAACAGGAAGAAATAAACATGTTGGCAACCCGATTTAAACTTAAACCAAACCTGGGAAGGTGAATTCTGAGCAGAACCGAAGTAAAAACCCTTCACACGTAACACTGCACTGCCCCCAGCATTCCTAAGGGATATGGATGAGCAGCCAGCAAATAACCTACCGACGGCCAGATCTCCAGGAGAGCGCGCTCAGCCGTCGCTGCGGCCGCCCCAGTGAGCCGCGTGGATTCACACCAGCTAGAGGCCGTGCTCTGAACGCAACGTCCAGGAACCGTGCGAGCGAGCCGGTTTGCTAATGTTCAAGCTCCACGCGTGGCCTGGCAGCTACCTTTTCCAAAGCGCCCCCAGAGCAGCAGGCCGCAGTCCCGCTGCGTTAGGCCTGGGCAAACCCACAGCAAAGCTCGCACTGCGAAGCGCAGGGGTCCCTGGGGACTTGTGAGATTTGGGAGCGCGTCGGTAGCACCTGACCCCCCCCAATATCTGATTGCAACCAGCCAAGTGGAGAAACTGTCCTTCCTGCTGGGAGGAATGCGGCAGCTCAGGAGAACCGGGGGAGCTGCTGGGAACTGGAATCTCTCAGGGAGGTAAAACAACGGGAGGAGTGAAGTCCAACCAACACTTTATAGATGACAATTAATTCCTACGGGAACGGGGATGTGGGCTGGTGTGGCGGGTAGCCTTGGCTTTGGTTCAGGCTGACTAAGGAGCAACAGGCCTCGTGACCTGCGGTGAACCTGCCAGCTAGGGAGCTCCCCGCTGACGTACAGGGGAGTGAAGGTGCCTCGGAAGAACACTCCGAACGTGGTTTCAAAGCCCAAAAGCACAAGGTAACCAAAGTACAGGACAAGATACCAGAGCTAAAACGACAACATCTGTCTTGTCTATACTACTGACCAGCAGCCTACACCTTCACTCCGTCAGCATGAGCAGCAGGATGAGCCCAGTCTGAGCGCTCCCCGAACTGCAGCGGGACTGCACGCCAGGTCTCGTGAGCAGGCACACTCTCAAGCTGTGAGATCCCTTCACACGACAGATCCTCAGAAAGTGACTGAGTGCATGCTGAATTAAATACTAATGAAACTCTACTAACCCACGTAGCTACTCCATATTAATTCCTATAAACTTTGTTTCGATAATTCCATTAGACATAAACCGGCGTCCAAGTCTGAGGCTAAAATTGGATCTAGCCACACCTAGGGTCCATAAGGATTTTAGAAAGCAAGGGGGTTCACTCTGAACCTCGTGACTCAATGGGATGGGTCTTCCTCACGCTTTGTGTCTCCGGTCTCTGTGGGAATCATTCTAACTCAATTTGCCTCTGTAAGTTTCTTCCATGCACTAATTAATAAGCTGAACCTTGCATCAAACTTCTCAAACCTTGGTAAAACCCTGTTAAACTTTGTTAAATTCCATCAAATTTACTGAACTCTGGGAAATGATTATTTTACCTTATTAAAACATATGGCTGCTTCTCTCTTTCGTGTGCGGCGCATTCCACTCCTCTGCGACAGCCAGAACAGCTCACGCTCCAGGACAGCGTAAGAGCGACTAAGTCTGGGTCTTCATTCCAATAGTTTCTGCACATCTTTTTGGGCCCCGGGGCTTTGTCACAGGTACCAAAGGTCTAAGGATGCCTTGGGGTCAATGCGTCCCTCCCCAATTCAGCATATTCTCCACCTGCATATTGTTCCTGTGACGGATGAAACACATCCCTTTCTCCTGTTGTTTGTCCTCAGACAACAAAGAAATCTCTCAAAGGGTCAGAATATATCATCTCTGTTGCCAGCTAACAATTCCTTATCGCCATTACTCATTTATACTGTTTATGTTTTCCTATTGCCACGGTAACAACAGACCGCTAAAAAGAGCTTGCATGAAATAAATCAACGGAGTCTGCGGACCTGAAAGCTGCTGAATTAAACAGCGGTTCATCCCGAGGGGAGAAGGTGAGGGACAAAACCTGCAACGCATTAATACTGGGCAGTTTTTTATCACTTGCATGCTAATAATTGGCAAAGACAGTGTCTAAAGAGAACTGGCCAGTTAAAATCTAATAGTGAGTATCATACTACGAGAAGTCGAATGAGATGGTCATGATTATTCAACTTTGTTGTAACATTAAGTGCTACGCTGTTGTTGATAGTGCACACAAACAGCAGAAATTTGGCCTCTACCCCAATGACTCTGCTGTCTATGAGACACAGCCCTCAATTCTTCTTTACACCAGCATATTTTTTTAATATAAACAGCCTCCCCGTGTGAGATGCAGGACTTGCACAGTCAAAACTTCCCACACACTCAAGAAAAAAGTTCATTAATGGTGGTCTGCAAAACGCTTTAGGGAGAGCATGGGGGGAGCTGTTGTCTAAAGGACATCCAGGCAAGTTCTGTTCAGTTTGGTTTAGATTTTTTAACCTGCTCTCCCTGGTTTTCCCTCTTCCCAAAATAGCAGACTTTACTACAATTTTCAAAATACATGCACTGTTGGTCTTTGTACTTTAAGTAAGCACATCAGAACGCTGGTACACTAACACAGATGCCAAAAAGAGAAATTTTAAGATCCACAGATGTTTTAATCTAAACACAAGCACTTAGTGCCATTTGAGATGCCCTGCTATGTCCTGCACGGCCTTCCCTGCTGCTCCAGAAGGTTGTTCGTAGGTCGTGTGTTATGTACACTCTGTAGCAGCCCGGGAGGATCACCCGAGATACTGCAGGGCATCACCGCACCAGGCACCTACGGTTGTGCACTGGAGTAAATCCCCAAGTGCCTCCACACTGTCATCGAACCAAGTGGCTTAAGCATCACAGTCTTGGATGAAGAGACCTAAATCAAGTCTCACTTTGCTGGAACTGGCTCCTTCTAGCAATCGTCACCGCTGTTACTGCAGTGGGAAAGCCTCAAGTGCCTTTCCAGCTTTGTTCTCCCATCAGCTCCACTACCCATGTTTATCTGCAAGAGCCCTTTACACAGACTGGGGTGACGTTGGCTGTATCAACCAAACACAACCATGGGCAGCAACATCTTACAGACCAAGAAAACAACACGGAGCGATCTATGGGGATGGGTGGGGTGTAACGCAAGGAAACAGCACTGCCGTAGTGAAGGTTGTGTTTTCAATGCACCAGAGACATAGCCAGAGTTACCTGGGTCTAGCACGGCTGCTTGTGACACCGCATCTGCCAGCAACGCTGGCGAGCTCTTCAGGGCAGTAAATAGGCCCAAAGAATATCCAGGAACAGGGGGACACGGATTTCTAATGTGAAATGTGTCCTTCCTTCTGCTGTTTTCCTGCTTTCCACAGTGTAAGCCTGGGTATGAACAAATTCACAGACCGAAGGCTGGAAGGATACATGACTGCTCTCCATGAAAATGCTGGACCAAAGAAAGAGCAAGCAGAGAAAAAAACTACTGAAGCTAAAGGAAAACCTTGGCACAAGAAGAAGTATCAACTCACCATAAATTTAGGCTTGACATAAGGAGGATTAGAAACCCTCAGAAAAGGAAGGATCTGGAACAATCTTCTAGTAGGAACAGGGAAAGGCTGGAAAGTAATTAGCTTTGAGACAGTACAGGATGCATTTATGAAAGACATTTAACGCTGTGGCTGCCCATAATAGCAGAGGACCCAGGTCATCCCCTCCTACTCCAGTAACTCCATCTATCCCCAGAACACAGAAAAGGCCAGCCCCCTGTGTGTTTGAAGCCCCTCTGCCTATATGCTTGTTTGGTGCTTAATCCATTGCTACAGTAGCCAATGGAAGAGCGAGCAATTGGTATGGAAAAAATTGCCAGTCCAAGAAAATGAATAAAGTAAAACCAGAGTAAGTCAGGATGTCAAAAACCCAAATGTGTTATATTTGAAATTCAACTTCTTAAATCTTCCATCCCCAAATCCAAGGCAGAAAAAGGCAAAAGTGATTGGGGAATCGAATCTTCTGGGTTTATGTTTGGCATTAAACAGGTCATAAAAATTATTGACTTTGGCTCTTTACGCCTTTAATACATTAAAAATAATTACAACCATGCCCCAGCTGGGAAGTAATCTCAGAAGTCAGCATGTGAATTCAGGGTTTTGAAGAAAAGCAACCACTCAGCAGCACAGAGCTCATCCCAGAGGAGAGGAGAGGGCAGCCCGCGCAGCCGCGTGATTGCCAGCGCATCCTACGACACAGGCTTGTGCAGTTCTCCGGCCAGGGCTAAAATCCTTCATCCCTACCACTACCTCCCCAGTTAGTTAATCCTGGACACTACAAGGGAGCTGCTCAAATGCTAGAGAAAAGGGGAAGAAAAAAGGTGTAATTGGTTTTTAGCCAGCTGGGAGGAAAAGTGGTCTCAGAGGCACCAAACAGTGTCCAGAAAAGCTGAATTCCCTTCAAAAAGTGTATTTACAGCATGCTCTGCTCATTCTGGCTCCATATAGAGTTCCCAAATGTACTGAAGGTTTGGGAATGGGACTGGGTCAAGCATTGAGACAAAGTCTCAGAAATTGTTTGCTCTGGCAGAGCAAAGCCAAACTCAGTGACCCCGGGTTCCCTTTCTACACGCTGACACAGGAGAGGCTGCCTTGCTTTCCATCTGCTCAGCTCACCTACTGCTCCTTGACACCCCAGTACTGAAGACAGCATTCATCTTAATGAAAGATTCCACAGGAACCAAAGAATTAGGCATCAACCCTCAGCATGAGAAGCTTTGTTTTTTTCTGTTTTTAAGTCCAGTTGAAAATCAGCTTCCGAATTCATGTACAGGCAGCCAAACTGGTGCAGTCAGCATGCACAGTGAGAAAGGGATGATTCAGCACCTATATAATCCTTAAAGTATTTCTAGGTAAAAACAAAAAAAATCATTAAGTCCCTCTTCAAAATCACCTCATCCACCCCAGAGTTCATGCCACATGAAAGTCTTACCCGATTCACTCTCAATATTCTTTCAAACTGCCTAACTGCAGGTTCAGAAGCTCTTCCATCAGCACGCAGTTTTGGAAATTGCAGTAATTGCTTTCAACTGAGATGGCATACAGCAATCGGCTGGTTACCTCGTCGTTACAGCGTCCCGCTGGGAAGGTATCAGCTGCGTCAGGCACTGCACCTCTCCTTCCCGTGACGGGCGTTTACAATTTTGCCAGCTTTTGAGAGAGAAGTTGGCCTGGGTTTTGGCAGTGAAGCAGGACAGAAGGACTCCCAGTGTGAAAAGATTTGCAGCTTTTGTCGGTAAAAGTCTAGTCAGGGCTGTCGCCGTTCAAGGTTTTCAACAGATGTAGTTACAAAACCTCCCTGTTCCCAGGGTCCTTGCGTTCTTTTCCGATAGCTGTGCGGATGCTTCTGCATCTGGGCCATAAAGCAGGTACGATACAATCTATTCAGCAAGAATACTCATGGATGCTATTCCTTTTTTGTAAGTACATTGATACGAGCATATTAACCTTATCCAACAGTGTCACCAGATCAAAGCACAGAACTACCTACGTCTCATTTGAATGCGGAATAAAGATGTCAGTATTAACTGGGCGGTAGAAACATTCTCCTTCCCTTCTCAAGCAAGGTTAAAGGGTAATCCTCATGGCACTGCATCACCTAGATCATGGACAGGTAAGAGAGGAACCTTTCTGTTCCCCACCCTTCATTTCTGGCAGCAGGCGCACTGAGGCTGAAGCCTCCGGGAGGCCCAGAAGCAGCATCCATCTCCACAGGGCACGGCGTCTGCCGGAGTGTCTCTGAGGACTGCTCTCAGCCCCGCAGTCCAGCAGCCCGGCACCCCACTCCACTCAGCACCTCCTTCTCCCCAGATGAAATCCCCAGTGACAGGCCCACGCCAGCTCCAAGCACGCGGATGCGGGCTCCGGCCCTTAGCAACTGAATGCACCTCAACACCCCCCGGGTACCTGCACTGACTCGTTCTTTTGTTCTCCTCTGGCAAACGACTGCCTACAAACTCCTGTAACCGGGTCACAACTTCCCATCTGGCAGAAGAGCAAAGCGGCTTTCCGGCACAGGTATGGGTAGTGCTGCTCTCTCTGCCTGCCTGGAATTCTGAGCAACCCAGCCCGCCCAGTGACTTCCCTCAGGGTAAAGGTGCCCAGTCAGCTTCAGGCCCTCCTGCCCTGTTTTACCACAGACCCTCCCCCAGCCTGAGGCAGCGTGCCATCCCAATGGCAAATCCCTCCAGGAGAAAAATCAGGTTTTCCAGCTTAAGGCTGAAAGCTAATTTAGAGAAGTACATAAAAATTCCTTCTCTTGCAGCACAAGGAACAAAACACAGTGTATAGGGTGCAAGGAAAGCTTCCCAGGGTTCATGACTGCTCTTTGGCCACGAACACGCACCCAACTAGTGGTCTCTGGCAAAATCTAGCTTGAACGCCATGATGCAGTTTTACAAAGATCATTATGTTAGCGTTTGGCAAAGCTTTTAACTAACCGTTAGATTATTTTAAATGAGTAGGAAATAAGGGGGGGGAGTTTGCTACTGAATTTTACTTTGAAAGACACTTTTCTTAACCCATCGGTTGGCAGACGGCACTCAGCGCAAACGCACGCGCACAGCGACGCGCACCTTTCCCACCAGCCGCTGCGGTGATCCTGGTGCACCGGGTCATAAATTTCCAGAAAAAAAGGGCACAAGCAGGACAGGGAGGAAACAGTCGTAAGACGTAGGACCCAGTTCTGAGACTAGGCAGTGCGATCCATAGCCTAGAGATGTCTGCCAAGGATGGGAAAGCAGTAAGTAATGGATCACAGATGGGTGCAGGGGGAGGAGGGGAAGGAAAAAACCCAAAAAAAGGAAGAGTTTGGGACTGATTCCTTTCTAACCCAGTCATAACCAAAGCAAAGTCCACACTGCCAGGCCAGGGGAGCAGTGGGAGGAATCTGACACTACGGCAAGGCAAGTCAGGAACTCAAACATCCACGGACCTTGGAACTAGTCCTTGGACCTTGGAACTGCAAAATCCTTCAGTGCTTCAAACCCTATGTACCATCCTGAGATGGAAGGTCTTTGAACCCATTCACACCTCGTCTAGTCGTACTGCAATCAGTGCCAGGACTGACGCACCATCCTAGGCCTGTGTCCATGCCTGCAGCCTGGAACGGAACATCTGCCAGCACAGATGTCTCCCCCTGGCCATCCTTTTTCATCTCAGCTTTGAATTGTTCACACTGGGAAACAGCAAACACGCAAACCCAAACATTTTCTGAGGACACCCATGGGTGTGGAACAGAAGAAGCAATGCTGTGAAAGCAGGTGGGAGCAGACAGACCTGGAGGGCTCCTCCGCGGGGCAGGTGATGGTTAGGCTGCACTGAAGGACAGGGAGAAGTCACGTACTGTGACCTGGGGCAGGACAGTTCATGGGGAGATGACGAGGACATGCTTTGGGAGAGCTCAGTCAGCAGGGTCAGGGCAGCAGAGGAAGCAAGCACTCCTCCTGGTGCCACTGAGTCCCCGCCACGCAACGCAGCCCCCCAAACCTGCTGCATTTCACCGTTCTAACGTTCTGCATGCCTCTGCTTCCCAGCTACATCCCTACAGCCAGTGACCACCCTCCATCACTCCCCTTCTCCTTCCCAGGGATTATTTGGTACAGGCAGGGCCCGGCTGAGCCCAGGCGGGAGGATCTACCACAACCGAGTTGGAGTTTCCCTCCAAGTCCTCCTCCACAAATGCTTCACAGCTCGTTATCCAAGCTCGTTATCACAGCTCGTTATCCAAGGTTTGTCCTGTGGAACAGACTATTTTTCACTTAGTCTCAGACAATACTGAACTCCTGAAAGATTTGACTCTGAAGAAGTCTCCCTCCAGGAAACACGACCTTTGCATACGTCAGAACAGAGATTTTTCCACTTTCCTCCATAGGTAGAATCATAGAATCATAGAATGGTTTGGGTTGGAAGGGACCTTAAAGATCATCTAGTTCCAACCCCCTGCCATGGGCAGGGACACCTTCCACTAGACCAGGTTGCTCCAAGCCTCATCCAGCCTGGCCTTGCACACTTCCAGGGATGGGGCATCCACAGCTTCTCTGGGCAACCTGTCCCAGTGCCTCACCACCCTCTGCGGGAAGAATTTCTTCCTGACATCTAATCTAAACCTCCCTGATTTCAATTTGTACCCATCCCCCCTTGTCCTGTCACTACCGGCTCTTGTAAAAAGTCCTCTCCCAGCACCCTTGTAGCCCCTTCAGATATTGGAAAGCTGCAATGAGGTCTCCTCGGAGCCTCCTCTTCTCCAGGCTGAACAATCCCAACTCTTGCAGCCTTTCATTATAGGAGAGGTGCTCCTATGTGTAGAAGGCATCTGTCCCGTTGGACATCCAAGCAAGCCACCAGGACGATCGGGATCTTCCCTTTGGCAGAAAACGGCAGGCAGCACACAAACAGCGTGCAGGCGAAGACGGGAGCCGGCCTGCGGGGCTACATGCACTATCCATCACTCCCATACGCGGCTGTGCGCTCTCTGGGTTTTGATTTACTTACCTTTGCCTCATTAGTGTGGGTTTATTTATTAAATTCTATAAAGCAATAAATAACTAAATATCTAAGGGGCCTGAAGAACACCGCACACGGAATGCCTCATTTACACCACACATTCAGACTCCTGCTGTCTACTAGATGTGATTTGTTGTTAAAGCACAGAGATGCCGCAAACCTCCGCTCTGATATTCAGTCTGACAGCGCCTGTTTTGCTGACCTCCGGGGCTCCCTGCGAGGCCCGTTTTCCCAGACTCTCGAAGGGGTGGGCTGAGCTGGCTTGAACGAGGAGTGTCACATTTACTGTGGGCTGGGAAAAGATGAGGGCTTTGCTCAGTGCTGACATGTGTCAACTTTAAACCTGTAATAAGTGCATTTTTAGAAATGCTGTGTGCTTTTGTCCAGAGCTGACTGCGTCGTGTCGCCTGGACGGAGGAGGCACAAGAGGATTGTGAGGCCACGTAAAACTGCATTATGACAGTGAATCGACAGGGCATTAGGAATAAGCTAATTAGGAAGGAAGAATCTGCATGTACACGCACATCTCACTAATGGGCATTATGGGAAAGAAAGGATTGAGAAAATACATGGCAGCTACACAGGATTTTGACATGATACTGAGGAGACAGAAAGACCCTTCGCTCAAGGACAAGCAAGCGTAACGGTGGCAGCTGTGGCTGGTAAGAGCAGCCCTGTCCCACCGTGCTGCAGATGCCCTTCACACGACCAGCACGGTTCAGCTCATCTGAAGTTCAGGAGGGATGAGGGACCGCAGCCACCTCAGACCCCAAGAACAGCCACCATCATGGCAAGAACCCTCGGAATTCTGCAGTTCCCACGAGGAGACACGGCCCCAGTGAGCAGACCTGACTTCATGTTCACAAGGGACAGCTCTCAGGGAGAGCTAGGGATCCATCACAAGCTCCAGCGAGCCACTGGCACTGTAAATTCCTGAGTGGGCCAAGGCAACACATTACAAGGAGGAAAAGGATTCTATCTCATCCCAAATATCCCAGCCAGGCACCTCCACCCAGACTTCCCTGAGAGTCTTCCGACATCTGTGGTGTTCATACACTAGCTTTGGCTTTTTCCACAAGGCTACCAAGTTCTCCCCTCCGGCGGACAACGTCTTTGAAGTGGTGTACAATAAACTGTGTGAAATTGTCCATCTTCTTCCTTTTTTAATGAGGGAGGACAACAGATCCTTACACCACAGTATTAAACCTTAAAAAAAAAAAAAATTGTTCCATGCTACTAAAAGGAGCATGCAGCGTAGCTCCAACAGCGTGTTCCTGCACCCAACAAAACATGAAGCGCAGGTGAAAAACACAGCTAACAAGCACTATAATTAAGCAACAGTAAAATTTAGCACCGGTGAAAGCAGTAAAAACTTTTAAATGGACATCAAAGACTAAGTAGCTGAAGCTCCCTCCCTAAGCCAGAGTGGAAGCGTACAGTCGCAGGGCTGGCGTTGCCGTAACAGGAGTTGTCCCAAGAGAAGACGCAGACTCCTGGCTTTGTACCATTCACCACCCGCTTGTGCGGTGTTCTTACAGCGTCAGCCGAGACCCAGGAGCATCCTCGCTCCAGGGGCCATCTGTTATCCTCTGCACAAGAACCGCTATTAACTCATTGTCACTGGGAAATCGTTTACTTCGTAATACATGGAGTTGGCTGCTCTTCCTGCAGAAGAAAGCTGTTCCGTAAACATAAGGATGGATTTCCAAACTTCAGTGTCCAATACTTGCTTCCTTCCCTACTCCAGATTTTTCATTTTTAAACTCTCATCTCATGATAGAGACTTTTATGAAGTAACTGGTGGTTCAACAGTTTGCTTGTGGTCTTGAACAGATTAATAAAAAGATCAAATTAGCGCTTCCCAAACTACTTCTCCAAGAGGAGGAGGAAAATAAAAACATTCTCATGCTATGCCAAAGCCTGGGTAGAACTGCCTTCATTTTAATGGCAGAGATTTCCTCCTCAGCCCCCTCCCTGTAAGGTCATTTAGTCATGCTACTTTTTGTTTTACAGATTGGGACCCTTGATCCTGCAAGCACTTGTGCCCCAAGCAGCGGAGTTTATCTCGGCTGGACGCATCCAGAGATACACGCCTGCCGAACTCAGGGCCGCAGCTCCGTTTCAGAATGCCGCTGCAGTATGAAGACTGCAAAAAAACCAAAAAAAGACACCGTGTCAACAAAACCTCAAGGTAGAGCAGCTCCCCGGCTGTTGGCTGAACTGTGTATCTCTGAAGGCCCACAAGTGATGCAATCCCGACATTTCCATTCCTTTACGGCAGCACTTGCAACTGGAAGGACACGGCGGCAAAACCAGATTTAACGTAAGCTGTGTTCCTCAGCACCCCTTCAAAAAACCAAAACACGACCAAATAAACAACTCGAGACAAAATAATAATCCGAGCTGACTCGGCAGTACTGGACTTGCTTTCAAAACGGTTTTGTGTTTTTAGAAATACGGCGGGTTCTGTACTCTCTGTGGTATTTCCAGCGGACACAGCTCTTCCTGTGGTATTAGACCTGGCACTGCCACAAGAACTTTGCCCCTGATTGTCTCAATGAAAACACTGCAAAAAGGAACACTTTCCACGACCGGCTGAAACGTCTAAAATACACATATGTACGGGGACACACGGCCCTAGATATTCAGGAAGGGGAAAACAAAGAGAAAAATCTGGAAAACGGATGAAAATGCAATGAATGATTTTACCAAAAGAAGGGAAAAAAAGACAAGGATTTGGGGAAGGATTTCTGTTTGTTTGTTTGTTTTTTGAGAGATTCCAGTCAAGCTCAAAATCTCTGCTCATTTTTAGCTGGTGGATTTGAGCCAGAGCCTTTCCTTGGCTCTGACTCAACTCTATAGCTTTGATTCACTGAACTCTCGGCTTCAGCTGGGGGAAGGGAGACACGTCAGTGCTGCTCCCGCACGGTGCAGGCAGGAATCGGAGGCGCCGGCTCACCCACCTCCGTCCCTCTCCCTCCGGCAGTGCCGTGGGGTCCCTTGTCCCTGGAACCCTCTCAACTATCCTTCTCTTCCAGACAGAGTTACCGGATCAGCTAGCCTCGCCAGGGCTTTTCTGACGTGTGACAGCGGAGTCGAAGGGAGCGAACCCAATGATATACAGATTATTACACGGGCTTCAAGCGGGCTCCGATAACGTCACCCTCCCCTGGGGACCGGTGAGGGTGCCCTGCAGCCACCACACAGATGCCTTCCATACGTCGGCAGGGCACGGGGAAGCTCACACACATTTCCAGACCGAGGTTGGCTTCTCCTGTCAAGTATGACAGCGCTTGGCAGCGCCAGGTCCCCGGCACGGCCATGGCAAGATGCCCCGACGCTCCCCAAGAGGGGCCGGCTCCACGGGTTGTGTGGGTCTCTGCCCCGTGTGTTGGCGTCTTCGGCCCCCGCTGAGGCTCCCAGCACAAAACCAGCAGGAGGGTGGTGGGTAACCTGCCTTCCAGGGACTGCTCGGAGTCTGCTGGCTTATTACACGTTCCTCTAACGAGGCAGGAGGCGACAGTGACTTTGCAGCCCAGCCGGATCTAAACTGACGATCTAAACTCTGCAGCTTTCGTTCAACCCTTTAGCTACCCAACGCACACAATTCCCTCTGTGAGCTCAAAAAGAATACATTCTGGAGAAAGAAAATTGTAAAGGGAAGCAGGTCAGGCTCAGGCAGACCTGTACCCTCTGGGGCACGTGGCAGGGAGAGACACACAGCTAATTGCAAATTGCTCCCGTTGCCATGTTAGTCCCGCAACATAAATGCTGTCAAGTCACAAGCTTTATGGGCACAGACTCCGATTCCTCCAGCAACGCCAGAAAGTGGCATTGTGGCTGAATTAAGCACTGTCAGGGTTGACGTGTCAGCTGTACCTAGCAAGGGAAAGGGGTTGTATTTAGGAATACCAGGCTGGTTCTGCAAGTACAGCTGCTCGGGATGCCATGGAGGGAAGAGCAGGGGGCAAGGGGAGACAGCTCGGTGGTCAAAGCACAGGTGCAGTCCCAGACCAACTCTGCTCACAGGAGCCCTGGAGAGCTCTTCCTCCAGGTCAGAGTAACCAAAACATAACACTGCTTGGCCCAGTATTTTCCTCATTATGGTGCAAACATCATCCATGGACATCTTTCTCTGCAGTGATACTCTTCATGAAAGAAACCTCTTTTCTCCCCTCCTGCCCCAGTGCTGCATAGAAAGGGTAAAGATACAAGCTGGGGGCATTAGGCACACCTTGTTTCCTTCAACAGAAATAATTTAGACATTTTTCAGATTCATTTCTGACCGCCTGACCAGTCGAGCCAGCTCCATTTTGCTGTGCTCTGCAGCAATTCGTAACACGACTCCCAAATGCCAGTTTACAGCTTCTCAGTCAAAAAGTCTCAAAGAAGATGGGAGTCACATATTGTGCTTGCTGTTATTTATCCTCACCCAAAATGAATCTGTTCTTAACACAGAGCCTTGTGGTGATGGCAAAGAAATACGGACCCTTTCACCCCAAGCAAAGGATTTCATCAGAGTATTATCCCTGAACCTACAAGCAAAGTCGTTTTTGCACTGGTGTGAGGCACGGGACCTTTCCCAGACCCCCCAGCCAGGCTCCTTTCCCTAGTTCTAAAGCAGCCAGTACACAGCCATCCCGCTCCAGCAGATGAAAAAGTTCCAGAAGTGTCTGTGCAAAACCCCAGCCAGTAAAAATAGATTCCAACAAGCGAAAAATGCAACACTGAGATTAGAGAGTTGCAAAATGGTGAGAGACCATCACTCTGGAGGGGTAGCTAAGCAACAACTGCTTTGTTTTGTTTTGAAATCTATATGAGGAATAAAAATACCACCAAGCATAGAGTCAGCCCAGAAAAAAAACCACTTTCTCCTCTGAAGAAGAGCTGGGGCAGCGTCAGCTACCCCAGTTGCATGCAGCGCATGAAAAAGCGTCGTCCTTGTTTTAAACCTGCCGTCTCAAAGATGCTGCTGATGACCTCGTTGATCTGACTGTTCAGTAATGGGATTGAGGGTTTTATTGATGGTTTTATTTGAAAAAGATGTATTTGAGGTAGGCGTGAGTACCCTGACAGTAAGTCTGAAGGTCTAGAGTTCATTTGCTCACAGAATAAAGCCTCCCTTGGAAGTGATAGGAGCTTATATGCACTGAGTGGCTTAACCAAAGGCAGAGGGTTAATTAACCTAATGAGCACTACATTAAAACCCTATTAAACCAGGAAGTTCCAAATGCCTGTCAAAGGGAACATTGTCCTTTCCAAAGCCAAATGTACTCTTAAGTTATCAAAAAAGCCAAAATAAATCAGTCCCCGGGTAAATTCTGCTGGACAAACAGGCTAAGACTAAGACTCAGGCTGAGATAGGGTAAGATGCTTATAATATCAAACAAAGTGCTGTAGAACTGCCTAGGACAGGACTGAAAACTTACCATTTCCAATGGCCAGCTCTTCCCCAGCAGTTAGCAAGCCCAAGACAAGGCACTGGGCACCATCAGATCAACACTCCTGCCAGTCCCCGGGTAAATTCTGCTGGACAAACTCTAAGACACAGGCTGAGATAGGGTAAGATGCTTATAATATCAAACAAAGTGCTGTAGAACTGCCTAGGACAGGACTGAAAACTTACCATTTCCAATGGCCAGCTCTTCCCCAGCAGTTAGCAAGCCCAAGACAAGGCACTGGGCACCATCAGATCAACACTCCTGCCTCCTTGAGCCTTGACCTCGTTAGATGCCGAGGAGAGCGACAAGGGACATAGGGAGAGTACGCAGCTCTAAGCCAAAGCATCCTAAATCCTCACCAGTCCAAGTCAGACTCACCATTACAACCAAATAGCAACAGCTCAGAAGGAAGATGAACCCCAAGGGATGAAGATCCTTTATGGTTAGGAAGAAGAAATGACCAGGCAGACTGCAAAGGCTTCTGCTGTGCTAGCCCTGTGGGATCCTCTGCCGGGTACCCACCGGGCAAGCCAGAGGGGCCAGTATCAGCGAGCAAGCCATCGCCTGGAATGGCCACTCGGCCAGCCAGGAGCCACGGCACATCTGCTGCCGGCCAGCAGCAAGTGCTCTTAGAGACAAGAAAGATATTCAGCATAGGTAACACGCAGAAGGACGAGGGGTTAGACTACTGAACTGAAATTCCTGGCTCTCTGATAGCCCACACACTTGACTTCAAGGTAGCTTCATCATCAAACCTTTACTAGGATGAAATTTTCTTACTGAACAAATACAGGGACAATTTTTATAGGTGTTTGAAAGCATAAAGACAGGGAGGTGACTCATAATTTCCCAAAGCACCTAAGCAAATTGCTCCTGCATAAGATGAGGATTGCCGAAAATCCTAGTTGGTGCCCGCATGCATTTTGGGAACACGTCAAAACCTCTCCTTTAATCCCTCAAAGCGCAATGTTTGCTTTCAGGCATTTACTAAAATCCCTCTTACCACTGGACCGTTTGAATATCCTGACGTGATACAAGGCTGTCTGAAGACTGAATGAGCTTACTTCTCTCCCTTTGTTGACCTTCTTCATGGATGTAACTGTACCAACGTCACTGGAAGAGAAGAACCTGTCCCAACATTTATAAATAGTATTCTCCCTTTGTCATGTGAGCAGAAAAATATTGTGACATGTTCTGTTAACATTTATAAACACAATTTATCCAAACCACAGAACAGAGTTCCAGCAGACCGACACAGCAAACTCCCTTCCCTATCAATACAGCATGCAATGTCATCCCTGTGTAACTCCTGTGGTGTCCATGGCATGGCTCCTCGCACACCAGGAGAGGAGGGGGCAGAGAACTCTCTGGAGAAGGAGGTCTAGGTGCCGGAAGGGAAATGTCTCCAAGGAGGAAAATTCTGAACCACCAGCTTCTGAACAGAGCTGTGGGGCGGGTTACGCACCTTTGTACACTCCAGCCCCTGGTAGGGACGTATGGCGTGTAGTTTGGCTGGAGTAGGAGAGAAACTTCTCCTATTTGTAAGGCTCAGGTCTGCTTCTTACTGAGGTCAGACAGCGATACCTCTGATTTCAAAGGGATTTGGACTGGATCCTAAGTAATGTACATCACACGTATTGCTAAGTACTTCAGCCTGTCTTCAAGGAAGCAGAATCCATACTTGAGCACCTTAGGAGGCCTTGCCACAACTGTTATTTTCCAATGAAGACAAACTTTCTGCCCCCACGGCAGAGCAGACCATCGAGTTGCTGCCGTTGCTAACGTTGGTCAGGCTGAAAGCAGTGGAAGAAGACAGTGTGGAAATGAAATTACAATTTCATCATGTGGAGTCCAAAGAAGCAGCCATTGGGGCTATGCACTTCTCATTCCAACAGATGGAGACAGAGACCTGTGGGTTTCAACATCACGCCTCCATCTCCCAATCTACAAATTCAGATATTACCCGGGTTTCTCCATGCACATTCCCCAAAGAATTCAGTTCTCACGCAGCTTTCCACCAGAGGAACAACAATAGTAAGGGAAGCGAGTCAGTTCAGAGGATTATGTACAGAGATAAAATGAAGAACTAAAAAAAACAAATCTCTTTTTCCTCTCCTATACTAGACTACACCCAGTCATACTCCAAAAAGCAATGTTAGGATGAGAAGCAATAGGTTGGCTTAAATTGCATTTAACCAACTTAAGTAAAAATACTCTCTTGAGTTGTGGGAAACTGATAGTTGGAGGGAAAAACACAGGCCAAACATTTTCACTGTTTATCGTATTTTAAAGGTTTGGATCCTCTTTGTGCTTCATAACTGCCGACTAAGCAACTGAAGCCAGTAAGGGCTCTGAGGTGCTCTGTACTTTGGAAGAGCATGTCACATCCCCAGAATACGCTGGGTTCCCAAAAATAACCTTGGGAAGTTGTGTCCGCACTTCAGCAAACCATGGAAATGTTGCAGTAGGTCCTGTTGGCAGTGATGGCTTATGGACTCCGAGAAGACTGTCCTTCTCAGCAATGCAGAAGAAACTGTTTGTCTGGGCCATGTGTGAACCCAAGGTAACTTCCCAAATGTATTTATTTGATATATTTGTTTACAGTAGCCCCCCCTCTCCTTTTTCTGGCAGTACATAGCAAATGTACTATTGTTTGCACCGTGACATGTCCCCAACATACCTCCATTCTAAGTCATCTCCCTAGACATTTTCTGAGGAGCTGCAATTCAGTGTTACTGCAACACGCTCTTCTCCCCCACCCCAAGATGCTCTTTATGCTTCCAGCTCATGACATGTGCTGTAGCAGAAAGCAAGCTCAAGTGTTTCACCTTCAGGAAACATCCCAGCTCCTCTGGCCAACAGGACAAGAAACCGGAGTTGGTTTCTGTTCTTGGTTTTACTGAAACAGCCGACGACACTGCCAAGTTTCTAGGCTGCCCATCTGAACCTCAAATCTAGTATGGTACATGCTTCATATTACACATACTATGTACTTCTGACCTATACAACGGTCAGTAGCCTAAAGAAGCAAACAGTTGAGACAGTTCTCCTTTGATATGTATCACTTTGTCTTCTGAACATCCCCTGGATGTCACCTGAAAATGGCAGCGTTAATTAAAACATACAAACAAACCCACGTTCTGACTATTTAAGGCAGGAGGACCATGCTTAAAAACCATTTGCCTTGAAGATAAAAACAAAACTTACAGGTGTTGACAGTATCAGTTTTACAAACAGCCTGCAAGACTAGACCATAAATTCAGCGTCTACCGATGTCCTGTCTCCCGTTCCTCTTCCATAGCTCCAGGCTCTTGCACTTTCCTTACTGCTAAAACTCTGTTACTGGTTGACCATCTTGACCCTTCCAGATTTTCTCTGCCCAGCTTCCTCACCTCCAGACTCCTCTCCTCCACTCTGCCCCAAAGCGAGCTGCTAAAACCTCTGAACTTCTCCAGTGCTTTCCTGTTACCGCAAACTCAAGAAGCTTCTTCCTCACACACAGTACGCCGCGATTTTCACACCACCTGCGTCTCTGCTCCCCTCCAGCTCCTCCCGTACCACCGTCCCCACTCTTCCTGTCCCAGCTTTCCATCCTGCCCTCGCACCCAGAGCAGGTTCTCACTTCCCTGCAGCCACCTTTGCCTCTGAGCCTCTTCAGCTGGTCACTTTATGCGAGACCTCTTTTTTTTCCTTTTGCTCCTTACTCACTAACCACCAACACCCTAATTCTCCCCTAAAGTATTTCTTCATGGCTTGATTTTGCCTCTGCCTACGTTAATGTCTAACCTCTTCACCACCCAAATCCTACCCTGCTGTTTGCTTCCCGAGCATAATTTCAGCATTCCTTCACAGGGAAGAAAAGGTTGGAACAAATAACCCAAGTGCTGTAGGGGTTTCTTGAGTATATTGAATCCAATGGGGAATTCAGGTTTAACATTAGAACACAGAAGCAGCTCAAAAATAAGAAAAAAGTAAGCTCCTTTGTAAAGGTGATCCCTAACGTAGTCACAGTTACAAGACAAAACTGTGCAGAAGATTTTATTTAATCGCAAGATGCACAAATCGAAGATGCACATCTCACGTATTTATTACTCGTCAGGAGGCGCTGTGTTCGTTTGCTCGGGTGGAAATGGCTCGGCTCGAGATGGGTCCACAAGCGACTTCCACCTCCGGAGTGTTGCCACCCTCGCAGCTGACCATGCTACTGGCGAAAGAAGGAACATACTCCGACAGCTTCAGTGTAAAAGTAGCTCCTTATTTGCAATTTCTAACATTAAAGTCTTGTTTCATTTGGCAAACATTATCCAATTGGACGCTTCTTTTCATGAAGTGACCACACAAACCCTAAACAATGGCAAATGACCTGAGCAAGATTCCTCACTCTCACGAAAAAAAGACACGTGGTCTGGAAGCTCACTCTACCGTCTTCCTTCAGCAACTGTCTAGCTGTTAACCAGGCTCTGATTCCACTTGCCAGTCTCACTTCTGGAGGCACAGCTGACAACTGAAGCTGCCTTCAAGGGTAACAAGAGGCAAGCTCTGCACCTCACTGGGGACAGTTGGAGCTGCTCTAAACCCGCACTTGCCCTACCGCAGTCGACGGAGCGATGGCAGTTCGCCGCGGCTGAGGCTTTGCCTTCGGAGATGCGTACGGGCTTTTTTCCCACACCTTATGTCACTCCAGCTGAAGCGCTGATTTGGGAAAATCACCCAAAGCACGGGTGACCCCTTTATAACTGACGTGAACTGCTGAAGGGACGGATCCAACAGAAAAACAATCAAAGCCCAGACTAAAACCGTACGACCAATCCCCGCCGAGCAGAACCGGCAAAGGTTATGCAGAGCAGCGCTGTAGAAAGGGCAAGACAGCAAGCATGACACAGCGCGCTGAGGAACAAGCTGCAACGCATGAATAGGCTGCGATGTGCTATCTTTGTGGATGCCCCATCCCTGGAAGTGTCCAAGGCCAGGCTGGATGAGGCTGGGAGCACCCTGGTCTAGTGGAAGGTGTCCCTGCCCATGGCAGGGGGTTGGAACTGGATGATCTTTAAGGTCCCTTCCAACCCAAACCAGTCTGTGATTCTATGATCTTCAAAAACCCCTCTAGAAGAATGAATCATGACCAGTTCTGCGCAGTCATTCACGTACGGACACTAAACCGCTTGAAAATATCCGGGGAGCAACTCCGGCAGGGTTGGAGTAAGGCTGCAAAGCATAGAATCAGTAAGTATGCTGTGCTGGCAGCCCAGAAAGCCAACCGTATCCTGGGCTGTATCCAGAGAAGTGTGGCCAGCAGGGCGAGGGGGGGGATTCTGCCCCTGTACTCTGCTCTGGTGAGACCCCACCTGGAGTGCTGCGTCCAGCTGGGGAGCCCTCAACATCAGAAGGATATAGACTGGTTGGAGCGAGTCCAGAGGAGGCCACGAAGATGCTCCGAGGGCTGGAGCCCCTCTGCTATGATGAAAGGCTGCAAGAATTGGACTTGTTCAGCCTGGAGAAGCGGCGGCTCCGAGGAGACCTCATTGCAGCTTTCCAGTATCTGAAGGGGCTACAAGGGTGCTGGGAGAGGACTTTTTACAAGAGCCTGTAGCGACAGGACAAGGGGTAATGGGTACAAATTGAAATCAGGGAGGTTTAGATTAGATATCAGGAAGAAGTTCTTCCCGGAGAGGGTGATGAGGCACTGGAACAGGTTGCCCAGAGAAGCTGTGGATGCCCCATCCCTGGATGTCTTCAAGGCCAGGCTGGATGAGGCTTTGAGCAACCTGGTCTAGTGGAAGGTGTCCCTGCCCATGGCAGGGGGGTTGGAACTGGATGGGCTTTAAGGTCCCTTCCAACCCAAACCAGTCTGTGATTCTATGACTCTATGATAAGTAGCATCAGGCAATCAGTAAGTAGCATCAGGCTGTCACACACGCGCCGTAACGACTGAAAGTACGCTCACAGACAACTTGCTAAAAAGACTACGGCGATCGGAACCAGCGCTTTGTATTTCACTCCAGTGAAGGACAAATAGATACCAAACTGCACACGTTCGGGACACAGACACCCGAGTTTGCCCTTTTATTCCTAGTCATAAAATAGCACGCTGCTTCGGCTCAGGAGAGCATGGACAAACAGCATTCTGCGCGTCAAACGCGCGTATGTTGAGGCCGGAGAAGTGGAAGAGGATCCTCCATCCCTCCAGTGCTCACCCAACAGACCGTCAGCCCCTGGCTCCTTGACACACTCCATGACAACGGCTGAGGGAGCACAAAGAGAAGCATGTTGGATTTTTTGCAGTAAGAAAAGTTGAGCTGAAAAAAAGGAAGAAAAAGAGACAGTCGGGGAGCGGAGGAAGCCAGGGTTCAAGTTCTTGGTCTACCACAGATATTTTGTGTGACCCCGGCCGAGTTGTTTGCTCCCCACACGCCTGAGCAATAGCTCCGTGGGTGGCACGGAGGAGAAATACGTTAAAGACTGGGAGGTATTTGGAGACAGGAATACCCGAGAGCTCTAGGACTGGCATATTTACACATACAGAAACCACTCGGAGACAATAACTCAGAAAGCGGTAAGTCACAAAATAATAAATGCACTCACCTCGACAGCAAACGTTAAAGCATAAACAGAGGAAAGTATCAGGGGACACAAGAACTGGGATGATTTCCCTCAGCTAATTACACGCTCCTACAGCTCAAGAGAAGGTATTTTCTTATAAATGTAACTTTCTATGGGTTTGGGTTGGGTTTTTTTGGTGAGGGATTACAGCTGCCCATAAAACCCCTGAGCAGAAACACGCCTGTGTGTTGTGTCCTGTCTGACCTGTAACAACTGGAAGCGGCTGTGGAACTGCAGCGTAAATCACGGTCACTCCTGCGGACGCGGCCAGCTTCGTGCAGAATGTCAGAGGCTGCTGTAAAACCCCAGAGCGCAAGTTTAACTCTCTTCCTAATGGAAATACGAGCTGGCTTGTATAACCTCTGCCCAGCAGTTCACAAGAAATCATCATTCATCGGAGAGAATCCCAGAGCTCGCTAGCTTTTCTCGGGACATTTCAGCTGAAAAAGCATGACAGATATATTTTACAAATACATACCGCGGGTTTTTTCCACCGCTTTTCTTTTAAATGACCAAA
The DNA here is from genome assembly GCF_000690775.1 of Eurypyga helias. Lineage (NCBI taxonomy): Eukaryota > Metazoa > Chordata > Aves > Eurypygiformes > Eurypygidae > Eurypyga > Eurypyga helias. The sequence continues at coordinate 30,715 of NW_010226745.1, forward strand.
ATATTTATTTGCCAACTGCTTTTTAAATGTGAGAGAGATGTTGAGTCTCAATACTGCAGCTTGCCATAGCACAAACAAACCATAAATAACTTGTTTAAAGAGTAAATTTTAACCGAAAAGGGGAACGCTCGCTCTTTGAAGTGCATTTCCTTGCACTCCTCCCGTAGGGCCGAGAGGGCAGTTTTAAAAGAAAAATCACAACAGAGAAAAACAGTGTGTGATTAACTTTTGTACCCTGCAAAACAGCTAAAGGTTTTTTCTGTTAAAATGTACGGACCGCGGTGCTAAAGGAAAGGGCATTTTTCTTGGTCTCTTCATCTTTGCTCTTAAGCCAAAGGAACATAATGTTAAATTCTGCGCAAATACAGCACAAACCACAGTCCTTTGTGCGTGTTCTTGAACTGTTTCAAGAAGCCCTAGAGATATCACACATTATCCCATGATTCAAAGCTTTAACCTTGAGGGAAAATACACAGAACAGCTTCAGATTTTTTCCAACTCAATACAGCATTGTAAATACTGTAACAGCTATTTGATAAACACAGAAGAAGGGCCTTTAGAGTGAATGCATCTCCTCGGCCATGTTTACAGTAAATGTCTCAGTAAAGACTGTTTTAAAATGCAAACCATGATTAAGTACTCCAATATTTTTACTGTATCTACTTCTCTGTGTTGTCTGATTTCATCTGCTTTGAGAGAAACCCAGGCATGTCTCCATTTTGAGGAATGCAGGATCGCTCTTGTTTACTAAAAAGGTGATTGATAATTTTTAAAACTAAATAAATTTGGGCTTGAGCATCTTCACCTGATATAAAAAAATATTTTAAACAAAATACATCTGTCCCAAGTGCCCAAAGTAATTCTAAGGGCTAATGGAGTGGAAAATCTCCTGTAGCATGAAGAAAGCGGGGTGTACACACATGCACCCCCTCTGTGACCACACAACCTGTCCTGGACAGTATGGATTTAGGCAAGCGTTCCCTAACACACTACCCCTCACTGATGTTCAGTCCGCATTTAGCAAAGTATCTGATTCAGTAACAAAGCTTCCAGTGTAAAATTACACGGACGTGCCTGCAAATTAATATTAGAATATTTCTAGTCATAGTGCCTCACTTTTTATAAGCAAGGGAGTCTTAAGAAATTATAAAGGTCAAACATCTCCCCCCTCATCATACTGCTTTGTAGTTCACTCCTAATGGTTAGAAGACATACCTGATTCTTCAGGACTCGCAAGGAGCTTAAATCTGACCATTTTAATTTCATCATCACTCAGGCCAGAAAAAGCAAAACGGCACATTCCCTTTTCCTGCCTTATTCTGCGAATTACCTTTCAAGAGAATCGCAGAAGCTGTGGCAAAGACGCAGCCACCACGCATCCGAAAAAATACAAACCAAAGCGGCAGCAGTCTGACGTCATCATTTCCATCCTTTCTACAGGGCTGTGAATTCCATAGGACTACTGACATGGAAAGACACCTTTGTAGAGTATTTTTAGGCATCTGTTATTCCTCTAAATGTTAAAGATCATAAAGTTCTAAGCTCTTTTTTGGTGTGAGATATATGGGAGCACGACAACAACTTTGAGAAACTTACTTCCGCATCATTTTTTCACTACACCAAACAACTGACGCTCCACGTGAAGAGGAGCTGGTGATGTCAAAGAGAGGGAAGGCTTTTCCTCCAGCCCAAAGCCTGTCCCAGGCAGTGGGAAATCAGAGCCTTTTGAGGCGTCAGTGCCACAGACTGCGGGCTCCAGCCATGCTGAGCCGTGTCCGGGCTGCGACAGGAGCCAACACATGGGTTTTGCACGTCTTGGCCAGGTGAGAGCGATTCTGCTGTACGATGCACAGACCCTCAAGGATACAAGACCCAAGGAGGGACGGCTGAGTGCAAGATTTTTTCTTCTGCAACATCCGTCTCCCACAGCAGTGACATTCCAACAAAACAAGGAAACTGCCAACCCGCATGTCAGCGCGCCCGCGCATTCCGGGAGGAATGTAACACATATGTACCTCAGGAGCAATGATCCAGTATAGTAACTTTGGATCAACAGAACTAAGGAAGAAGCCGGCACAAATACATTACATTTCAGAGCAAGCCAGACCTTGCAGAACCACTGCTGTACCCATTTCCTCCTACAAGTATTAATAATTTACTGTCTTTTTTAAAAAAAACAGCACTGGAGCTGCATCACTGCATTCCAAGCAAATTCTAGGTACTCATAGTGTTGTTTGTTTTCCTTTGTCTCTGAGCTCAGTCCTGTGTTTCAGCCCCACTGGCCCTCTGTAAATCCCCAAAGATAGCTAGATGGAATGAAACCCAAGATTTTATTAAGCTACAAAAGAAAATAAATTCTGCTGAAGCTCATGTGAATATTTAGAAATTTTTCCAAACACGAGGATAAATGTGCAGCTCTCGTGATGAGATACAGGAAAAAACAATTCCATTAAAGGGACACTTATGCCCAGAAAGAACATTCAGAAAGTGATGGGGAAAAAAAAAAAAGAGGATAATTTAATGTCAGGGCCTCAAATTCTCCCTAGCCTGCACACCAGGGACAGGACAGAGCTTTCCTGGGAAGCGCGGTCACCATTTGCACAGATTGGAGTATTTCTGTCCCTCTCGGATCCCAGCCATCTCCTTCTGGTCGTACAGCCAACAGAACCTTCGGTCACGAGAGGTAACCAGCTCAGGGCTGGTTTCTAAGCCCACAACCAAGAAGCCTCACTACCTCTGCTGCTCCGAGCTACGCGTGCGGGGGGTTTTGTGCTGTCAGTCCCTGCCGGGCGCTTGTGCCGGCTGCAGGATCGTCCTCCCCGTGGTCCCACGGCTACCTGGAAAGGCTCTGCAGCAGGAGAGGCACCGCGAGGAAGGGGAGAGGCAGGCAGCCAGAGCTGGACAACACTCCTCCCTGTCCCACTGCAGCCTGGGAAATCAGAAGAAAATGAGGGCTGGGGAGGGAGCAGAGCTTAGAGCATCTTATAGTCCAGGAGTGTGCTGGAGGGATACACGCATCACCTCAGTGGTTACCTAAACAACTTTCTCACGTGAAGTAGCTCCCTAAAAAAGCCTGGGAAGGCTCCTCCTGCACCTCACCAAGCTCCTTCTTGGGTCCACCCTCGGAGGCACTAATACACCCCCTGTGATCAAAAGCCGTGAGATCTGGTATGTGGCTTTACAGTCCCGGTGTTTCCTCTCTGCTGCTTCCCAAGGAATCCTGGCCGTCCTGAAGACAACGGCGAGGCTCCCGTTAGGCTGTAATGGGGACAGAACTGGGCTCTTCCAGCCCAGAGCGTGAAGGGACGCAGTCCTGCCGACAGCAAGAGGGAACGCTTGCACCTTCCTGCTCCCCTCGCTGCCAAATCCTGCGGAGACGTGGTGCTTGCAAGCTGGGAACAAACACCGTATGAGCTTTCTCTAGCGCAGATGATGATTACAAGCCTCAGCCGTGGAGGAGAGATTCCTCCAAACGAATTCTGTCCTGCTGCGAGACAGTCGGGGTTTTTTTCTTAGCAGAGATCAGAACCAGCTCATTCGCGAATACATGTACAAGTCTCCAGAGGGAAGCTTGAACTTATCCTTAAATCTCTGAAAGTTTATTATTATTTTCTCATGGAAAAAGTCACAGATCTCTTGCAATCCCTCATGTTCCCATCTTCTAAAGTCGAATGCATCTTGACCCAGAGAGAAGCTCAGGAGACGGCTAAAATAAGAGGTAAAAGACAATTCTGAAACAATTTACAAGACTTTCTTTCCTTCTGGATTCAGAACAGTGTGCTGGAAGTCCCCTGGGAGTAGTAAGAAATCTATGTGTTCACTTGCTGAGCTTTCTGGAGCAAAAATGGGCTGTTCCTGTGTTTTGTCAAGTGATGCAAAACATTTTGTGTCAACGGAGCTAACCCACCCGACATCTCGGGTGTGGCTGCCCAGTCTGGAATACTGACCCTCGCAGCACCTTCGTGTTTTGGAATCAAAATACCTCTACATTTTTAGGGGATGGAAAGGGAAAGGGTAGAGGTTGGAAGGCTAGCGGTGTGCCAAAAAAAATTAAGCACGATTTTAGTCTGTTCTGTAAAGTGTCTAGTGTGTTTTCTTAGGGCCTTATCCAAAGCCTGTTGAAAGCAATGGGAATCCCTCCAGGCCTTGGCTTTAGCCTTTACACTACGGTATACATTTTTATCATTAACTGCTGTTACAATCTTGTAGCATCACTGGGCAAAATGACCATGAGGCGCTCCGATACATAAAACATACCCACAACAATTCTGCTATAGGATGCTTCCAAGGTTGTTTTCCTGATTTCTACATGGTTGTGTTCAACACCTTGGTTAAGAAAACACAGACAATTCTTTCTGTCTCTTGAGAAACCAACTAAGACACAATGAGCGCGTGATCAGATCACTAAGTCTGGTCACGCTGACCATACTCTGCGTCTGGGTGGCACATGGTTTTGCTCACCTTACCGTCAGCTGCACTGGTGTCCTAGAGCTACCGCGTTGCTCTGGAATGCAAGGGCTGAACTGGGCAGAGGTGGTGTCTCCTGCCTACCTGTGAGACGGCTGGCAGCGGGTATCACAACCCAGATCGATCCTTACAGGAAACAGGGAAAGACACCTAGGAATAGGGGCGGTTGTACTTCTGTATTCAAAGAATGCCCTCCTCTTCGGGCGATCCACCGAGCGGGGTACAAGCCAGAACTTCACAGTAAGAAAGATTACTTCATTCTGTGCATTGATTTTAAGAAAATTCATGATTTAATTGCTTTGGAAATGCAGGGCAGACTCAGGTTAAGCTGGATTTTTTGGATCTCAGCTGGTACAGCCTGTAGCAGAGCTGAATACTGGGCTATCGCTGACCAGGTCCCAGTACGGTTCTAGCAATAGGGAGGCAAACATTATTGCATTTGGTTTGGGTTTGCGGTGGTTAAAGGAGAAGCCTATTGAGAGGCTCAGAATTAGCATCGGAGATTATGGGTACTATGTAGGTGAGATCTTATCTTAGTGATATTACATCTCATGGAAAATATGTAAATATATCAAGTTACACGTGCATACAAAAGCATTTCACAATTACACTAGATATTTAGACAGTTGATCCCTCATACAACAAATACAAGTGATACAAGCTCTTAAAACTGCATGAAACGAGACACTGCTTTTTTTGCCAAATTAGCTGGTAAACTAAATCAACACGCCTTATCTTGCTCTTATCAGCCCACCTGTCTTTGCCCCTCTAATGTCAGACTTCAAAGAGGAAATGAGCACGTAATTGATAGTGCTTCTTCGAAGGAAATATTTGCTTCAGTTACCTCGTGTTTTTAATGAGACTGTTTAGTCACAGCTTGGCATCAGTTCATAGCATGCACCATGTCAAAGCTTTCAGGTTTTCAAAGGACAAAAAAAAGCCATCAAGTAGTTTGAGCCAGCAGAAGTGAAATTTTTCCTGGTTGGTATAAAATCGTGGAGATGATGTTTACCTCCTTTCCTCGGTCAGAGCAGAGACAGATCAGGAGAAAGTTATTCCTCTGATTGCCATCTTGTGGGGCCTGTTCGCAGAAAAGTCTCCACAGTTCAGCTAAGGGACGAAGCACCCAACCAACTGCAATTTGCTCACGTTTAAAACAAGGGGAGGAGCTGCCCAGGTGGCCTCACACAGCAATGATCCCTAAATTACTATTATGTCATGCTAGCGAAATATTCCTAATACTGCACCTCCGTGGCTGGGTGGCCTCTAATAACCCTAACCCTAGTAACATCCCCAATAACCCATGTTTTCCCCTTTTTTATTCTACCCCCACCTCCACTCTGAACTTTTTTTAATCCCAGAGTAGTGAAAAATGTATAAATGTTGTCATTTATAACTTTATGTTAAAAAAAATAGTGACCCCCCCAAGCTCTGCAGGGCATCCTGCTTCCACTGCTGGGGCACAAAACTGGGGACTTCCCCATGGGTATGAACTACCTACCTCCCCTTGAGCCTCTCAGGAGGCTGGACGGAGGTCAGGGTCTGGTTTGCCCCTTCTCACAGGAGCAAACATTCAAACGCTGGACGGCACCTTCATGATCGTACTGCTCACCCGAAACACAAGGGGCAGGAAAGAGGGAAAAAAAAGCAACAGAAGTGTCGTTTCTCTTCAGCTTCAAACAATATTGATTTGATGGTGCTACTGGCTGGAAGGACAGCAAACAGGACAAAACCAACCAAAAAACCCCAAACTGGAGAAGGAATGAGGAAAGCAAGTTACCCCAGTGGGATGCTGGGCACCTCTTGGAGGGCAACTGGAGGTGCGGTTACGCAGCACCCACCAAAAAGCATCCAGCCACGTGCAGGATGTCAGCTTCAAACAATATTGATTTGATGGTGCTACTGGCTGGAAGGACAGCAAACAGGACAAAACCAACCAAAAAACCCCAAACTGGAGAAGGAATGAGGAAAGCAAGTTACCCCAGTGGGATGCTGGGCACCTCTTGGAGGGCAACTGGAGGTGCGGTTACGCAGCACCCACCAAAAAGCATCCAGCCACGTGCAGGATGAGGCACTTGACAAAAAGATTTCTCAGATTTAAAATAGATTTGACCTTAGGATTCTCTTTTGAACATCAAGAGCAAGTGAAGTCATCATGCCCGAATTCCTCTGCCCTGTGAATGCCTCTCAGACTCTATACCAGTGCAAAGCTGGCTACGCATCTGCTGCGAAAGCTAAACCACAGCCTAGAAGCCAGCTCCAAAACTCCCACCCAAAGATGGGAGCACCAGGAAACTCCGACAGCTCTTCCCACAGCCACGCGAGCAGAGTCACCCCTGCAGCCCCTGGGCAGTGCCTCGGGCAGAGGCTCCTGCTCTGCCCGCTCGGGTCCTGGGCTGGGACTGCCTGCCCGGGGTGCCAGGAACGCCAGGCTCCCGCTTTGCGGGGAGCCAGCAGCCGTGTCTGGGGGCCGTGCTCCCTGTGCAGAGGTGCTGAGCAGCACTACCAATGTTGGGAGGGATTACTTCCAGCGTAGGCTTCTTTAGGAAGAGGGAAGAGCTGCACCACAGTAGGCACTACCCGAGAGCACTGGGAAGATGCACATGGAAACAAGTGCCCGTGCAGTCAAGAATTTACCAGGATTCTTCCAGTAAAGTGTTGGCCCAACTCCTTCTGTACCAGCACCTGGCCCAGGCAGTTCCTTCTGTCATGCTTCAACACTGAATTCCTTAAAATATCAAAGCAAAAGCTCTAACGCCTTTATTTTTAAATTTCTCAATCTGTGCTAGTTATCAGGCCATGCTCAAGCTGTCCTTTTTCCTTTCCCAAATACTGAAATCAAAATAATGGCTAGTAAAAAAAATATCTTTAAACCCCACTGAAAGCTCCCCTCATATTGCTGAGGGATTGTGTCTCCTTTGTTTTATCCAGGCATCCCATTTTGGAAAAGGTGGGAATAGATTTCGCTTTTCAAGCAAAATAAACTTATCTAACTTTTGCATATAGCTCCGGTGGCAAACAGACACACAGCTTGAAGGAACACCCCCGGCCTCAATTCCTCTGGAGCAATGCTTAGCATCGTTCCTCTTCCTCCAGTGATTGAATGGATCCATTCATCTGAATGGGCTGCGGATCAAGGAATATTTAATAGGGAACTGCTGAAGGAGCTTTCAAAGACAAAAATGAGGGTACAGGTAGAAAAGCAAACAAACTGCTTTAAACGCAGAGCTGGGGAAAGAAATCAGGGGCTCTACTGTGCCACGGCAGCTACAGCACTTGGGGTACTTCTCGGAAGCTTCATTTGTTCCCTGCCACAGCGCTGGGCAGAAATGCACCCTGACTCCCTCTTCCCATGTAGGGAAGACAATATTCCCAGCAACTGATGTGTTAGAAAGGCTGCAAAAATAAATAATAAGTGAACTAGTGGCATACAAATAAGTTGCCTGAAAGAAAAGTCAGTATAAAAATTCTGTATAGTGACCAAACTGCTAAAAGATGATAGAACTGCTAACAAAAATAAGAGGTTCCTCAGTACAAAACCAGCCACTATTTCAGGGGACTAGACTATAATAATTATGGTAAATGTATCTTTTTTTTTTTTTTTAAATCTAGGGGCAATCCAGGAAATTCAGACCAATGAGCCCTGCAGTTATGCCCAGCAAAGAGGTTGAATGGTAAAACCAAAATAGCATCAGGCCTGGAAAAAGATGACATAAAAAGTAAGAAAATGTTCTGCAAAGATCCCACGTTCCTAGTCCATTCAAGTTCTTTGAACAAGTCGCTATATAAGTGTATTTAAACAAAACAAAACATCAAAACCAAACAGACTCCCCCAACAACAACAGCCAACCCTGGATACTGCAGTTCAGGCTTCCAAACTGACAAGATACCGAACAAAAAAGATGCACTAGAAAGTAACTAAGTGAAGGTACCAGCAGAGATCAGAAGGGAAAGAACCCAAACAAGAGGATAAAATGCAGAATTTAAAATACTTAAACAACAACACGTTGCCTATTGCTTCATGCCAACATTTGTTTTCAATGCTCTACCTACCAGTGGCACCACCAACGCCAACCTGCCTGTAACGAAGGAGCAGTTTGCCTACACCAGCCCAGACTGGTTCCTCTCCCTTCCTCTGCCCGGATAACCAGGCTCACGGCACAGACGGATGCAGGTAAGACACAGGACGGCCATTCCCATGTAGGTCAAGACACTTGCAGTAGCCTCTCAAAGCTGCATTAGCACTAAACTCCTAAATCTCCTCCAATTTGTTTAATGGCATGCGATGGAAAACCAGGGAAAACAGCAGTCAGAGTCTCATTAAATAAGATATAACTTGACCTGGAGGTGAGCTGGGCTCAGCCATGCGGCTGTGTCTTAATCAGTGGGAAAGGGATTTCAAATTCCTACCTGTTGTATAACCTTTTTTAGTTTTATTTTTAAGGTTGAACAAAATAAGTCTTATTTTTCACCTTACAAGTTACGCTAAATAGCTTCGGGACTTATCTGAGCACGTATTTTTATAAATGCATGACATTAGGAGCAATAATGTGTAAACAATCCTGAAAATGCCAGGGAAAAAATCAACAGGAAACACAATTAAGGCACAGAAAACATTTTGCACTAATTTATAAATCTAGGCTTAGATTTCTAATCAGTTTAGTGTAATCACAGCACTGTTAACTCCCAAAGCCAGCTCTTAAAAACACTTGTTTGTGAGTAGCCTCCGAGGATCCCAGCCTTATGTACGGCAAGGAAGCGAAGCAGAACTCCTTCAGGCAAACAGAAGTACTTCGTTTTGAGGCTGATGCCAAGGAAATTCCAGCATTTATGTCCATAAAAGAGGAGTTAAGATCTCTCGGGGCAGCCAACCAATGCAACTGCCGCTTACTTACTTATTATTCATTACTTGTACTGCGATAGAGCCCAAGGACCCCAATCATACGCCAGAGCTCATTCTGCGAGACGCCGTACAAACACAAAAGCAGGAGTCTTTGGCCCGAGGAGTTCACAATCTGATCGTGAGTCAGTAAAATCACTCAGCCGGAGACACCGCTGTATAGTCTTCCGTGACCATAAACTCACCTTTTATCTCACGCTAACCGCGCTACCCATGTAAGAACTAAAATAAGGGAACTTCTGGACTGCAACTTGGAAAAATAAAATCAGGAGAAAATTAGAGCCTTGCTAAGTGACCCATAAACACAAACCCACACCTGTAAGCACAAAATAAGTACCGCCCCAAAGAGCACTTTCATAAACTGGTCCTTGCAAAATCCTATTCTCTGGCTGTCCTTGAGCTACTCTCTTTTTTTGAAATGCAAATAAATTGGCATCAATCTGCATGATAAAGAGCAGGCTTTACTCCGGCTCCAATTCCTGGTGACATTCTTCAAGAACGATATATCAGACGGCTATAATTCTTCTTAAGACTGTTCACATTAAATCATTCAGCGATCACATTTTGCAATGCTACCGCAGTTCTAGTAACACTGATTCATGAGCACAATAAATTGACTTCAATCCACCCACCTGTTAAACTTATCCATGACTATCTAAGCACATTTATTTGAACTTTTTGGAAAAAAAAACTTTTCTCACCAGATAACTCATCTCTTCAGCTTCAAAAATTTTCATCCCTCAAACAGATCCCTTTTCATCGCTACACTGAAGAGTTTATTCCACTCTTTTTCCATGCAAGCAGATTTAGAACTAAAAAAATCCCCAAAAGCAGCCACATTTCATAGAATCGTAACATAGAATCACAGACTGGTTTG
>NW_010226746.1:0-2189 GCF_000690775.1 Eurypyga helias
ATGAAATATAATAAACTGTAAAATAAATAGGATTGCAAAATAAGAAATTTGTTTTAAAGACGAGATCACAGTTAATAATTCTGGCACTACAAAACACTGAATGCTTGCCAGGATCACAGGGAACAGACAAAGATGATCACAACACAATTTTTACATGTAAAATCCCTTATGAAATATTGAGAGGAGCAACAGCAAAACAGAACTGATAAATGAGCACACGGTTCTCACATTGCCAGTAAAAACAGGCGAACAGCTATTTCCTTCTCAGATCTCAAGTCAGGATAATATAACTGAGTTCACAAACTGGAACTGCTGACTTGCTGAGTGCTATAGGTCCAAAGAAATCTGTTTTGCTAAATCCACACAGGCAGCTAAGAATGCAGAAATACTGTCAGTGTTGAAACTTGTCACACAGAAAGATGCTCTTCTAACTCAGCATTAAAGGGCAGAGACAGTAGGGTGAGCTCTCACTTCAGAGGCTGTACTTCAGTTCCTGACAGAGGGAGCCTAAAACCTCCTCAGTGGATCTACATCCTCGCTGGTAGGACCCAGAGAGACCCAGTAAGATCTTTAGGAAGCTGTTTTTCTTGTAAAGCTGATTTTTCCTAACAAAGACTACATTGGCAGTAATAAGCAATAAATTTAAATATTTTACAACAACTTTTTTTCACATCTTAATACCCAAATAGTAAGAATCACACTTTTGAAGGTTTCATAAAGCAAATGCACCCCAATTTTGGGAGGAATCATTGGAATTATGTTGATAAATGAACACTAAGGGTTATAACTGATGACGATGAGCAAATGCAATAAAAAGTAATTTTCTTGGTCTGTGACTCTGAGTCCTATTAGAGCAAGTCACCTGACATGCAACACCTCCTCTGGCACCCTCTTTCCCACCAATGAGCTACTGATTATGTCGTTAGTCTGTCACTTTTGGTTACCTAATAAACCTCCCACGTCCCAGTTTAAAAAATACTTTCCAAGTAAAAACTGGTCTGAAAAGGAGCTAGCAAACTGACATTCTCAGAATTCAATAAAAAGGTGTTATTCTAATTAAATGCTATACCAAAACTGTCCACAGTACGAAAGCTGTACTGATCCAATTGTCAAAGCTCTAGACAGTTAGACTTGACCTCTAAAAGCTATCTGGCAACTTTGCTTAAGGTGGTCCCTTCCTCCATGCACAGCTGCCCAGGTATCACCCAGAGTGTATCATCTCTATGGGTCAGAGAACAAGCAGCTAAACTATTTACTGAGATAGACTGATTCCCATTTTTCCAAGTTTCCTTTCCCATGTAAATCCTGAAGGTCAGAGATTCCTGGCTGCATCTTCTTCATCACATTCAGTGTAGCAGTGGTAGATCTGCAAATACCACACAACCTTTTACTGAAAATACTCTGGATCTTGGGTAACTTGGTATTTTCAAAGTGCTTCTATATCCTTTCACAGAAGATACTATATAAATGCAAATACTGACTAATCCCATTTCCTCACTTTTCCTGACAGGCGAACACTGCTGCTTTTCAGTATTTTAGAAATACACACTGGTGCCTGAAATATGAAGTGGACTTCTAAAAATAAGTTAATGTTACAGTATATAGAATAACAGCCAAGGATAGAATCACACTGCAAAAGCAGGTGTTTTCCTTGCACAACCTATAAGAATTTGGGTCTGGAGGAAACCAACACTGGTGTTCAAAAATACCTGTAGTCTTTAAATATCTTAGTCAAAAACAGTTGCAATCTTTCAAAACCACGATGCATTCACATATTTAGGTGCTTTAGAAATCTTAGAATTATTCTAGAAAGAGGTTTTGGTGCTTCTGTACACTGATCCTAAACCAAGCTTATTTTGGCCCTGTCCCTTACAAAATTTGGATCATTTCTGAGCAAAAATCAAGTTGCTTGGTTACTGTTAACTTAAAATACTACACGTAATTACTCCATGAAACACCTCATTCTGATGTATCTGTGAAAAAGTCTTTTGAGAAGGCACGTAAGCATCCTGGCCTTCTGCCCAGAGAGAGGGTGCAAAACAGTGCTGAGCACAGGGCTGAATGGGTGGCTGGAGAGTCATGTACTTCTTCAATGCAAAGCCGTGTCAGGACATGGGGGATGCATCATCCCTCTGTAAAGCAATTAATTGCAACGACTTCATACTGTGTTTGTGGTTTCTGCATTCCTG
>NW_010226746.1:2209-8488 GCF_000690775.1 Eurypyga helias
CCGTGAAACAAGCATGAAATCAAACAAGCTGCATTGTCTTTATTGGACCTTGGAAGTTCCAATCTGGGTCTTTTCTTAAAACCTTGGCTTTTATCTTTTTCCTTTTCCGTGATGTTTTGCACTGTTAAAAACCTTGCATGTAATTAGAGCGTGTAATGTCAGAGAGGTGCAGTGCTGCAAGCAGCCTCCCCTAGATGTGACAGGAAGATTCACTATTGCAATCTCTCAACATAGTGATGGATAGTGGATACTAGATCCTAGGAAAGAGATGTACTTGGAAACAGGAAATGAGATCTTCTTCAAGGGTGGAGAAAATGTCACATTTGTAGGGTCAGATGCTAAGATACAGGCTCCTTTCTTCTCCCATTCCCATCCACACACTGGATTATCTGCTCTGCTGTTAACTTTAGTGGGGTTCTGTGTGACCAGCAGCCTCCTCAGCAAATCCCCCGGTAACTCATCCCTAAAACTTATTCTTGTTCTCAAACTACTAACTTGGCAGCATCTGCACAATGCTCAAATACTACTTAGGTAGCACAGGAAAAAGCACCCTGCAACCCCAAAGAAGTCAAGTTGAGGCAAATCATATCTGAGTCAGATTTAATAGGACATAATTTGACTTCTGATTTGTTTAGACTTCATCACAAAGTCAGTTTGCCTTATGATCCCTCTTTATTTCCCACCTCTATAATTCCACACCATTCTCTTAACATGAAACTATTATTAGAGTTAATTAAATATATTCCAAGATTTTTTTGCGATTATATTCAGTGCAGGTGTTAAGAAGGTGCTAACAAGAAGAGAAACAAGCTAAAGCACACATGAAGTTCAGCAGCTAATTGCAAGTGATCTTTTGCTTGCAAGCCCCCCCCCCAACATGCATACATCTTACAGATGCCTGTCTCTGAACCCTCGTTTTCTTCCACACAAATATATTTAATATATTTCACCTTTTTTTTTTTTTTTAAATCATCATTTGAAAACTATTTGTGTGTGTGTGTGCGTGTTTGGAGCCGATTCACAATTTTTAACAAAGCTTTTAGAGTAATGCAGATCACTATGGATCCAGATTTCCTGTAAGGGTTTGCACGAATGGATCAGAACCGTGCTGTGAAGAGAACCACACATACCATCCACAAGAAATTTAGCCAGACCAGGAGAGCAGCACCAACCAGACGTTTTCCAATCAAACTGCCCCTTATTTACTGTGATTACTTATTTACCTTTTGAATGTGCTGTGGCTGCCCTCCTGTTACGCCCCTCTATTTCTCCTCCACTGCCCCTCATGGACTCCTGCTTCCTTCGCTCTTTGAATCACGGGCTGTCCCCCTCTTTCACCTCCCCTAAGCGTCAAGCCAGATCCAGCCTTCACCTCTGCATCACAGGCAGCTTCCACCAATGCTGGGTCTCAGTTTTCTCCTGATGTCAAGTTTCAGCCCAGCCCACGAAACCCACCCCCTGCCTTGGCTCTTGCATCATGAGCTGGAAAGCGCTCCTATGCTCAGGACTTCGGAAGGGTTGTTTTCAGGGACACAGCAGTTTTACTCACTCTGTCCTTTACGTCCTATTTCTTTTACAGTTTTTCTCTCCCATGTGACAAAAAGCAGCTGTTCGTGCTGGGGGAAGCCTCTTTCTTGAGCTAAATCCTTGCCTTTGCTGGAAACAGCTCTTTCACCTCCTCCAGTGGCACTGAAATCCCCTGGAGTCAATACAACTTCTCTGAGGACCATTTCTACTATCAAGCTTTATTTTCTTATCCTAAAGCAGCATTTAGAATCACAGAATCGTTTAGTTTGGAAAAGACCTTTAATAGCATCGAGTCCAACTGTTAACCTAACCCTGTGAAGTCCACCACTAAACCATGTCCCTAAGTTATTTATTTAGAATGTCTTTGAAGGAGTTTATTTCTCTTAAAATGTGAATAAAACTCTGGATTGATGCAACTTTTTATAGGTATGATTCCTGAAAAGCAAAAAAGGGGGCAGAAGACTTCTTTCCTGCATAATTTCAAGTTAAGTGCTGCATCTACAGGTTAATCCTGCAAACTGTCCCACGAGTAACTTGACTCAAACACTGACCTGTTCGGGGCCACTCACACAAGTACAGTGATAACACAAAATAGGTTAAAATCTGCAGAATCTGGGCTATTAGATTAACTGCTAATTGAGGCCAGACTGCCTGCGACTGTTTAACACACAGCACAGAGCAGCTTTCTGCTCCAGCTAAAAGCCTCCAGGTAGATCTCCAGTGAGACTGAACAATAACAACAGATTGCTGGTGACATCTGGAGCAATGTCCCTGCCTTATCAACTCACCATCATATCTTACACCTCAAATCAGGTTTGAAGTTTTAAAGCTGGATAAATGTGTGAGCCTGGTCAGATACACTCACATAGATAAGATGTGCAGGAAGTCACATTGCAGGACTTCTCCATTTCTGGTACAATTTGCGATCGCTGTGTTTCTGTCATAACTTATCAGTTTACTTCAAGTTTCCACTTAGAAAGTGCTTTCCCCAAGCTCTGAGTGACTCATTCTGTTTAAAACACAAGGAAATCCATGAGCCCACCATACTCCAACTTTTTCAATTATAGACTGAACTCCCAAGCCAGATACATTTGCAGGATTCCCTGGGAGAAAAGGGAATAGGAGGGATAAAATGTTTCTCTGTCACTCAAGTATGCACTTGATGGAGAAGAGTCTGGTCATAGGGAGCTCCCAGCACCACAGGCCACACAACACATGTACCTCAGAGCCCTACAGTTTATGGGAATGTTTCTCAAAACTTCTCATGAAAGAGTTGGTTTTTATCAGAATTGTGAAGGTTTGGTATACATGTTTCTCCCAGTACTTTTACTCCTCACTGTGTTTACCCTTACAGAAAGATGACTTCATCTTTTATTTACCACCATCACCAGATAACAGTGGGCCAGCTGGAGGTGGACAGAAGGGATAATAAACCCCTTAAAGTGACGTTTCTGAATTCTTCAGAATTTTTTTCCTCACACAGAAAAGGCAGTAAAAAGGAAAGGGAGACCAATATCTTCATCAGATCCTGAGGATCAAGGATAAATGGCAAGTTCAGACTAGGTGTCTCAAGAGTGATTATTCACAGAGAGATATCCCTCAAAGAAGCAAAGCAGACTAAAAGACATCAGTGTGAAAAATGCTGTAAAGGTGCACACACAGGCTGCTGGAGCGATCTGTTGCTGATGATCAGTGACAAGATGAGGTCCTATTGTTATCAACACAGCAGTGCCCACCGCTTCCATCGGAAAACGATGCTACCTTCTTCTGCTCGGTTGTGGAGCAGTACCCTGGCCACATAGAAGAACATTAAAATACAAAACACAATAGAATTAAACACAGCAGATGGGGAGTACTAATAGAGCATGCACTTGATGGGAAAGCAAGATGCTGCTGCCATTTTGCTATTAATGTCACCAATGACATTCCCATAAATGTTGCCAACTCTGCTCTGCCCTACATTTGTGAAGTAAGAGAAAGTATTTTATCTAGAACACAGCAATGATGATGATGCCCAGCTCATACAACCCGTACATACAGGTATCAACAAGGGCACTGCAGAAGGGCAGATAAACACGCTGATGAATGCTCTGCATGACACTGCCAAGCAGTATCGGGTGATGCTCACAAGTCACTGCCTGAAAGCACAACTCTAAAACAGAATCTGCAATACTTGGTTTGCATCTACTGTGCCTGAGTTGGAGTTAGTTTGCACTACTTCGAGTTTTCAGCTTCTGAGGACAACAGGCAAGAAGGAGATAAGGCAAGGCAAGAAAAGAAGAGGAAGAAGAGAGAGAAAGGCACCTCAGGTTTTAAGAATGTAGTGAATAACTCAGTATTTCATCCCTGTTACTTAAAGCTGTTCTACAGCCACACTGCAAAGCTGACTGGTTACAGGCATGCCCAAATACACGTCCACAACTTCCTTTCAGCCGTGCTGGCAAACACAGCTTCAGGTCGCTAAGCGTTTGGACACCACAATGCAGAAAGCCTGCCGTGTAGAAATACCCTCAGCGATATATGTGCAGGGAACTTTGTGAGGGATTAATTTTGCTCTAAGGGATTTTGTGCAGACAAAAATCATAGAGGTCAAAAGCCTAATAGGATTTTTAAAAAGGATTGGACAATGCAAATACCCACAGTTACATCAGAGATAATAGCTCTAGAGATAATAATGATATGTTTTAGAAGACATAAAACCCCCTCCAGCTTCAGAATAGAAGCCATCCATTAAACAGCTTATGATTACAGACACACATCCCTGCATGGGCGTCTTATTTCTAAACTGCCAAGTGCCTGAGATTTATACCTTTTTCCTCAGAAGCCGCGAGCAATGTTGTATGCTGACCTGATACTGAAAGATGATACTGAAACAAATATAACCACTTTCTGCTACAATCTCTGATTACATGTGTATCTGAAGCATTTCACTGGATTCCACACAAACTAAGGCTCTGGAATTGTGAAACTCTCCATGCAGTGCTACACATGCTTGGCCAAGCACAGGAGAGCAGGATGATTGGAACTCAGGTTTTGCTAACACTTCTGCAGCATCATGCCCTGAAGAGTGCACTGAGAACTTAACCAATAAATAATAAATTCTGAAATACTTTCCATGCAGCCACCTCCAAGGATAGGAAGGAATCCCTCAGACCAAGCCAGCTGTAGCTGGAGAGGCACAAAAATTGCCTGAGGACCAGCACTGTTTTGCTTTGGAGAAGGTACTGCTTCATGATGGGGAGAGATTCCTTCTCCTGGAATTTCAGTATCCTAGTCTACATTAAAGCCATTGAAATCCAAGCTTCCATAACCCCTTCTACATTATAAAGGTGGATCAGACAATTAGTGAAGAAATTTTTCATACCTCTTCTCTGTTTCTTCTGGGGTTCTCTCTGAAGTGGGTCCTGATCTGATAGGTAGTTCTGAAGATGAAGGAGCAGTCTATTTCTAGGGACAAACAGGATAGTTGAATATATATTAGAATTATCACATTTTCCAAAGAAGACAAGAGCAGGAAAATTCACAGTCAGAGCTGGAATATTATTGCACCATATGCTTTCCAGCACAACAGGGTCCCTCCACAATCCTTGCCTTGCTGCACCCTGTTGTATATCCACCTGGAAAGACATATGGCAGTGCCTGAGAGAAATTCTTCCTTTTTCTTTTTTGTGAGGTTAATGTGATTTCCCAGCTTTAAAGGAACGTTTGATTAAGAAACGCGCTCAGACCAAGGATAAAAAAGATTCCTATCTGTCTGCATTAATGACAAAAACAGGTCCATTGACCTGTTGGCATTATGACCAAATGAAAACTTGAAAGAATGGCTTGGATGCTCCTTTGTCTCATGTGTCACTGACAAAATTGTCTGCTCTGAAGAAACCCGATGCCTCAAAGTTATGTCAGGGACACTATAGAGTACAAATTTCGTTTTTCAGCTCTCAGGGAGCACTGGGTGAGAGCAACTTCATAAAAATCATCCTTCTGTTTGTAAAATGAAAAATACTGCATTGTAAAGAACTGACCATGAAGAAATGTTCAGCACCCCAACATATGCTTTTATCCCTGATTACCGCCAGTTTTTATAATGCCATTATTTATTGTGATCACATTCATCATTATAGTAAAATGCTCATGACTGCTGCAAGATGAGAGAAGATGGGAGTCCCTGGAAGAATGACAGACCACACAAAAAGCTCTTTTAACTATCCTATCATCACTCAGATAAGCAGAAATATTTAACAGCGGGGTTATTGTAGTGGTAATGCTTTTCACCTCCCCACAGTAGCTCTAAGAGAGTTATCTTCGATCACTTCTGCTTGAAAAAGGTTATAGCGAGTTATGTTTTCCAAAAAAAAGTGCTGTCCTGGTTTTGGCTAGGACAGAGTTAATTTCCTTCATCGTAGCTAGTATGAGGCTGTATTTTGGATTTGTGCTGAGAAGAATGTTTATAACACTGACATTTCAGTTGTTGCCAAGCGATGTTTACATTAAGCCAATAATTTTTAGTTGCTGATACTGCCCCTGTGTTCCTTGGACAGCTGACCCAAACTGACCAATGGGACATTTCACGCCATAAGATCTCATGCTCAGTGTATAAGCCAGGGAAGTTTGCCAGGGAGGTGGAATTGCTGCCTGGGGACTGGATGGATGTCTGTTGGGCAGTGGTGAGCAGTTGTATAATTTTTTTCATTGTTGTGTTCCTTTTCATTACATATTATCATCATTAGTAGTAGTATTAATAATATTTTCCCT
>NW_010226746.1:8585-14312 GCF_000690775.1 Eurypyga helias
ACGGGTAGTAGTAGTATCCTTATTTTATTTATTTTCAATTATTAAACTTTTCTTATCTCAACCCATGAGTTCTCTTACCTTTTTCTTCTCATTTTCTCTCCCATATGACTTGGGGAGGTGAGCAAGTGGCTGTGTGGTGCTTAGTTGTTGACTGGGGCTAAACCACGACAAGTGCATAAAGTTGATTACTACAAGCCTCACCAAAGTTGTGATATGAAAGGAAGATGGTGAAACTCTGAGTGTGCTTCATCAGCCTGGATTAATATGATCACAAAGGATTGTTTCACAGCCAACACACACTATAATGAGGGTGTCATTCCTCCAGTCATCTCACACTGTGCCTTAGCCTCGTGATAAGCATTGCCTCAAAGGGGCACATCTGCCTTGGCAGGCTGTAGCCTGAGATAAAGTTTGAATGCCCCAGGCAGCTGATCCAACTGGGCTTTGAAGTGTCAACTCCTCAGTCCCAGAGTTGAAAGTGCTCAGAGTGGCTTTATCAATGAAGGAACCTGGCTGCTGGGTCTGGCTTGAGCTGGGAGCTTTCAGTTTTAATCTGTTCACCTACTGAGTAATAAAAATCCAGAGATTCCTTAAAGGCCTCAAACCCTGTACACATAGGTTCACCAAGAACACTTGTTCCTGACATTGCTTCTTGAAATGGTGTTTACTTCTGCATTGGCTTTGCTCAGGGCAGACTTACTGCATTGCCACTTGGCCTATGCCATTCTTTTCCATCAATTACAAAACACATCCTGCTCCAAGATAAACACATGTGACCTTTTCAGTGCAATTTGGCAGTTGTTCTCAATGTAGCCAAGTTACCAGAACGCTGAGTGGTAGCCCCTATTTAATTCACTGGAGAAAATCCGTCTGCATTCTTCCTGAAGCAGAAAAAAAATACTTCATTCCTTGTGTTTTCACTTCCTTTTCATTCTGTTTTAGAGGCAGAGTTGAATGAATACTACCACTAAACTTTCTTGAATCTTTGATTAAACATAACTACTTCCATATCCATATCACCATATTGAATATTATAATATAATTTTAAATAATCATACTTAGTTACAAGACGTATTGTAATAATAAATTACGGTAAGGTAGGGGAAGCACTACTAGCAGGGACCTTGTGGCAAAGAGATTATGTAACTTTTCAGCAATGTCATTCATTCGCCAGCCAAGTCAGGTGCCTTATTTATGAGATCAACCCTCAATTCTAAATTAACCTGTTTCAGTTATGTTCTTATTCCTTTGGTACATGCATGAAGACAAGCAAGTGTATTTCACTAGCACAAATGACTACATGATCTAATTCAAATTTACACATACTAGTCTTTGAAAAATGCTCATTTTTACAGCTTGGGATTTCAAAAACAGTCATTTTGGGCCAAACTGTTTCAAACCAATGACAACAGCAATCCCACCAATATAAGGAGAAAAGAATATAAGCAAGACAGAGACAGTACTTCTGAAAATCATATGTGCTGCTTTTTTGTGTTAGTATCAACACCGGATATTCTTGCAAACCATCCAGTGAAGGAGCAGAAATAATATCATGTGGCATATTCTACTAGTCATTCAGTCACAACAAATCACAGGCGAACAAAAAGCTGAACTGCATTCCTGAAGTGCCTGTCTCTCTTCATTGCTACGTAAGGGCTCCAATGTAGATATCTCTGTTAAATGCCTAATATTTTGTGAGATGGACCCAGGCATTTCTGAAATGCAGGCAAAATCTGAAGAGATTGCTTTGACTATAGCCAACGCATAATTAAAAAAAAAAAAAAAAGAAAGAAATAGGAAAGGAACTCATCAGCTTTCTGATTAGTAGGTTTAAAGGAATTGCACGCTGTTAGGCAAAAACCTACAGCGAAAGAAAAAACTCACATTTGATACATATAACTATATACCCTTGATTATCTGAATTTCAAGATGAAATTAAGTTAAGTGGGATAGTTAAGGGTTCAAACCCACGGGCTGCTTGAGATGAGAGGTTACAAAATTAGAAAAACCTATGGCAACACATTAAGGAAACTTTCAGCTTTAAAAGCAGTGCTACTCTGGAAAATCTGCAAAGGTGGTGGTCAAATTATTCACTGCCTTCCAAGTTTATTATACCGTACAGCTTCAAGTTGCAACTAATAGGATTTTGTTTTCACAGTCCTAAAAATCAAAAAACTTTGGACTTTTCCTGTTCTTTACAAGGTTTACTGGCATCAGTTTCACAGATTTCCTAATCCTGTATTGGTCAGGTACCTTTTTGCTGCCGTAAGCGCATCCATCACAGGCTTTTGATCATACAGAAATACTGTAAAGAAGAAGATTCACAGTAGCATTTTGAGGTAAATGGTCCGCTGCTCCCTTCATGAAAAATTTGCAGGACTGGTCACTGCTAGTAGTCCAAAAATTATGTCAGTCATCAGTTGTAAACAAACAGTTCCGCCATCAGGCATATTACAACAGTGAAAGCTTTTGTTGTAGAGCGGCTTAGTAATAAAGTTGCATTTTTTTCTTCTCATGCATCATTAGTAGAAATCAGATTCAAATAGTTAACCTACTGAAACATTCATAAACCTGCTGCCTTCAGAGAATCTCTGCCTTCAGAGGATCTCCTCCTGAGATCTCCTTGATCTCAGTTACCTGCAGTGTCTCAACAGCACTAATACTGCAAATGAGAAAATAATTTAGTAGATACATTTGAACAAGACACAAGTAAGAGTCTACATTTACAGAACAAGCTAAGTTGCTGGGTAAGGTGGTGCCACTCTTATCCAGGCAGTGTTCAAATTTGAACTGTTCTGGGGAAAAACCTATATACAAGTAGGCGAAGACAGACTTGAGCTCTTCAGATGCACTCGAAACTCTCAAGATCTGAGGCAACAGCAGCGTGGAATCTATAGAATAATGATAATGGAGTGCCACCTCACACTCCCTGAGAAAAGACAGATGTTCTTAGCTCGAAAACAGACCAAATGGGCTATCTGGCTTTCAGGTCAGAGCTTCCTTCTGCTTGGCTAACCTGGATGATGGCCAAAGAAAGTCCTGCCTGTCTACACCAGTCCATGTGCAAATAACCTTTGATGACACTCATCCTCCAAACCACTGAGTGTTGTCAAAACTAATTTGTACAGATGACGGAACCATGCCATTCAATTACAGCCACAGAAAACCAAGTACTCCATGCACTACAAAGCAATCCAATTCTATCTGAACCAAATAAAAAGCAAAATCTAGACCAAAGTGCATCAGGCACTACACAGGAAAAACTTACGTGTATGAGAAAGAGTGGATGCAGAGCAAAACAGGGTAAGGGAAAATGGACTAAAAGCTCTGCAATAAACTAGAAGCAGTAAATAGCTCGTCCTGTTCCACCACAGCTTCTCCTGCCACACAGGTATTAACTAGGACAGCAATATTTTTCCTGTTCCAATACATCTTACAGAATTAGGACTCTGGCTCTGTGTACCTTCAGTACAACAATGAAGCAGTACACACACAGTTTAGCCTCAGTTACACTTGTACAAACTTCTCCTTCCTAAAGTTTTCCAAACTTCCAAAATTTGCCACAGCCTACTCTCATTTACACTGCTCTAAACACAAAACAATTAATCCCTTGCATGAAATCATTTCAGACTCTCCTGGACAAATTACAGCATTGAAAAAAAAATATCACATCAGTGCAGAAGGCAGGTGCAAAAATAATATAACTCTTCACTTATGCCATTAAAATGTGTGCTGAGTGGCACACAGCCCTTGCGCTGAGCTATTTCTATAGGCACCACTTTCATCCTTCACACACAATTTAGTTGACTATAGTGATTGGTTTCACTGAAGACACAACCAGAAGGGGTTTAGTACAGCACATTCCATACCCACGGCTGAAGGTGATGCTGTGGAGGAGACAATAAGGAGAGTAATTGCTCTGGAAATAGGAAAGAAGGCTGTGCTGTCAGTATAAAATTAAAAAAAAAAAAAAAAAAGGTGGGGAGAGGAATGTTTTAACACCTGTAGGAAGAAGCTTTTTGTAGGTAGTGTACAAGCTGAAAGATACTTTGTGTTAGAGTTGTCATTTTTAAATGGAAAGGAGGTCATATAAAGAATAAAATACCCATGAAGATGACAAGCCAGTAAACGCTAAGGTGTTTTTTTTCAGAGAGCCTGTTAACTTGGAAACTTTTCAACACTACTGTAAACTTTACTACTGTAAGGTTTGTTTTCCTGCACAGACTGGCATAAACTGGAACGCAATAAAAAACAGAGGAAAATATAGTTAATTTAAATTATATTTATAGGATCGTAGCTGAGCACCAGCTGTGCAAAATGGTCCCAATACTGTGTGTGTGCATTCACACACGCACAAGGAAAAACTGGCTTTGTAATCAGCCATCAAGTCTACAGAAAGAACTCTCCCTGTTGCCAGAGAACTGTGCACAGATGTGAAGTTCAGTCTGTGTCAAGGAAGTCCATACGAGTGCTGCCCAGCTCTTCAGAACAAGAGTGCTTTTTCTCTGTAGTGACACAATCAGGTTGGTTAAAAGGGGTTGATTCACAACTCCTGAAGATACGCTAAAAGCAAAATGAGCCTTGGGTTAGAAAAGTCTTGCCAGCGAAGTACCTGGTGGACATTTCCTCCTGAGCAGGGAAAAGAGATGAAAAAAACTGCATGTATAAAAGTCACAAGGGCTGAATGGCAAGAGGCTCTCAGCCTTTTGCTTTCTTGGTCAAGTAAAGGTTTTTGCTCACATAGATAGTTTTGCTTCAAATACAGGTACTGACAGGGCAGCAAACGCCTTGGGCTTACAGCCTATTCCATGTGAAGTTGCTCAGCGTCTGGCCAAAGGAAGTCTTGGAGCTTTCAGATCTAGATTTACCATTAACAGTATCACTTTGAGCAGTATGATGCAACTAATACCTGCTCATTAATAAAATGAATAATGCCTTTGAGGCAATGAGTAATTCTGAACTGCTGGCCACACTGAAACTGTTGTTTAAATAAAAAAAACCTGCAGGCCAGGATTCCCTAATCACATTCCCACTTTCTGCTCCTTCCCAAGTGCCTCATCTTGCTAGTTTGGTATCTTAAATGTACTAGATTGCATTAGGCTTTATCTAATGAGTAAAATCCTGCAAGTTCTCCTTGGGCAGAAGCTCCGTTGAAAGCAACAGAACAGTATTTATCCACGCCTGAGCCTGGAAGCGATTTCTGAAAAGCACCCTTCACTCTGTGTGGTTGATATGGCCGTTTATTCCATCCCTAGTGCTTTATATATAACAAAATGCTTGCACAATAGTTTGATTTGGCATTCCTCTCTGATCCTCAGCTCTTAGGAAGTATTACTGTGTACATTTTCCCTCAGTTTGATCCCCGAAGTTGGTGCTTTCAGTGAAGACATTCATGCACTCACTCTGCGCTTGACAATTTAATTACCTAATATTTCCAAAAGACGTTTTCGGGGGTAAGTCTGTATTAAAAACGTGAAGTACTGTTATTACTTCATTGTCTTTCCTGACAGCAAGTTATTTTTAACAGGACGCGAATGTCACCTTCACGTTTCAACAGAGAACCGATCAGTCATTTAACCTATTTTTAAAAGTAACTAATAAGGAGTTATGGCACCGAGCCTGACTAAGAAAAAGCCAGCCCACCACCCCTGCCGCTGAATATCCTAAGGGGGAAAACCCACCGGGGCGGCCCTCACAGCGCGGGGCGGTGGAACACCGCGCCACACC
>NW_010226747.1:0-663 GCF_000690775.1 Eurypyga helias
TTTATATGGGGCATTGTGACACCCCGTAGAAAGGATAGCTCCTGTCTGGAAGTAGAATCTCTCAGGACATGTTAGGCTTGCTTTCCCATACATGGCTCTGGGATTTACACTGTTGGACGGCTGGAATTGTTTGGGGTCTTTTGCATACCTGTTTTTTCTCTGGCTTGTGCTATGGTCCTTGAATATCTCTTTCATGTATTTCCCTCCACAGGTCAGATTTGGGACCTGGGGAATAGAGAGAGAAAGGCTCTTTAGGGACAAGCTTTACTTTCCTTGGCTGTTGGCATCCAACCCTCATGTGCCCCAAAGCCTGCTGGCACAGGGTAATGTGGGGTCACACACGGAGGCCATCAGCTGAGAAGGGCACTTCATGTGCTTGTGAAGTGAAGAAGGGATGGTCAATGGCAAGAGGAGCCAGGACCTCTCCTCTGCAGATTCCCCTGAACTCTGAGTTCATTACTGGGCTGTAATGGCAGACTAGCTTCAGTAGTGCGGCTGCAGACAAAAGTGACAAATAAATGTTTATCTACCAAGAAGCTTGGGCACTAAGTGGCATGTTTACGGGAGAATTCAACAGACCTATCCAAAAACACAAGTTAGAGCATCCTTCCTCCAAGGAACCAGAAAAATCAGGGTTCCATATCTGACTGAAAGACCAGTGTG
>NW_010226748.1:0-9368 GCF_000690775.1 Eurypyga helias
TATTATTAGTAGTATTATTAGTATTGTTAGTATCCCTATTTTTTTTTATTTGCTTTCAATTATTCCTTTTATCTCAACCCATGAGCCTCCTTGTTTTTTCCTCTTGATTCTTCTCCCCATCCCATTAAGGAAGAGAGAGGTGAGCAAGCGCCTTCTCCCCATCCCATTGAGGAGAAGGGATGTGACCAAGCGCTTGTGTGGTACTTGGTTGCTGTCTGGAATTAAACCACAACAACAGTCTACCCCTATACCATTCCTCCAACTCTGTATCACTAGAAATAATAATAGGTATATATTATGTTAATAACGATGATGATGATCAGAAAAAAATATTCACGCATGAAGTTACCTTCCTAGTGTGAGAAGACATATGCATGGTCTGATGAGGAGGTCTCACATAATTTCTCTTTTTGCCACCTGAGTGTCCTTCTGTACCACAACATCTTTGGTCTAGCAATATAGTAGAGCCTAGACAGTTTGTTCTGGCCTTGAAAATCCCAAAAGAAATTTTCTCTCTAACTCCATTTTCTTCTAGTAGTTCATGCTGAGCACAAGAGACCATTGTGGTTCATCTAACCTTAACGATGTTTTATTCTGCTGCAAATATGTCTTTCATCGTTTCTTGGAGTCTGGTAGTATTCACTTGTGGACACTGCTGGTCCTCTCAAAGTGGTTTATCTCCTGATGGAACCAAGACTGGAAATGTACACTAGAACATCATCAAGAGCACACCAAGGTCACCTGGCTGTTAGTTCCCTATGCTTGCCCAGAATGTTCCTAGGCATTAGTGTCTACTTCATTGCCATGATATGACCGTGTGAACAGTCAAACAATGGCACTACTCCATAATCCACATGTATTCATTACGGTCTGAGTGAGCTCCTGGAATCTTGTGAACATGCACTTGCTCATGGGATTTGTGATTGTACATCTAATACTCAGTGGAGTAGTTGGGACACCCTGAATTATGTTGGACTTGTATTTGCATTTTCATTCAGTTGCATGAGTGAGTAGCTGCTTTTGTTTGTTTCCCAGTTTGTCTAATTTATTTAGCTTTTCTTTTTTGTGACTTATCTGTGAATTATGGCTAGAGCTTATCCATTTCTGTTTGTACAACTGTGGTGAAGAAAACTTTTTTTTTTCTTCTTTTCTTCTTTTTTTTCTTTTCCTTAAGGATTAAAAAGAGGGTTAAGTGTGTCAAACTACTGATATCTCTGCTTTTTATTTTGAGTTTTGATCAGAACACTTCTCAGCTCCTCTCACACTGGGCTCCAACTATGTATTTAAGAAAACAATTCATTCCCTTTTCTTATTAAAATGGTCACAATAAGGCTGAGGGGACTAGATAATAAATGAGAAAAAAAAAAATTGCCTTGCAAAATCTTTTCTTTTTTCCTGAGGAAAATCTTGCGAAGTTCTTTTCCTTGACAGCATGAATGATGTTCATGCTGCTGTCCAGATGCTTTTTTTCTGAAAGCCTGGGTAAAACAAATGAGTTCACAAAAACTGAGAGTGTGTATGAGACAGTGGTACTTGCTCAAGCTTAGCTGACCTCTGCCCAAGGGCCGTGCTGTGATGCAGCTACCTAAGAAAGAGTCTTCTGTTGCAAGCAGTAACATCCTCTGTATTTCAGAAAGAATGAGAACTGCACGTGAGAATAAATCAGAGCATTTTGATATCTGAGTTTCTGAAATAATACTGAAATTTTAAATTTAAATTCCAGCCTTTGGAATGAAAAAGCATGTAGAGATTTGAACAAAATGATGCCTGGAATTCTCAGATTTGCAAAATTACTCTTCCCTCTCAGTAAGATATCCATGAGAAGAATGCTCAGAGATGTATTTTAGAAACACAACAATATTTTATTTAAATCTTTATTAAATATGTCATTTCTCTAAGATATTTCCATCTAAATTTCTGGTGAGACAGTCAGCCTATCTTGTGTTCTCCCCCACCGAAATACAAAGATTACAGGATTATTTATGTTTGCATGAAAAAAAATATTGGTTGTAACATTCTGTGTGTAGTGTTGCTGCCATTTATAATGAATTATTTCAAATACTACCTACAAAATGTCAGAGACAGAAAAATAGAAGGTTACCCAAAAGTTAGAGGATACAGTATGCAGTGCAGATGGGATTGTCAGAGGGCTCAGTATGCACAGTCCATCTCACCTGCTTTATTCCATTTGGAATAAGATTATTCCTGCTAAGAGTGAACTGCAATTTTATACAAAACAAGTAGCAGCATTTTAAGGATATATATGACTTAAATGATTTTGGCTGTGATAATTTATTAAAGCAGTGCTACATCCACACTAGTCTGTGGCATTCTAAGATCGTTAGTGATACAATACTGAAGTCAAACATGTGTGAGTCTCTCGCAGAAATTGTAAATACGATATACGCCACAGAAGCCCAGAAGAGCTAGATAAGCAATATCCATTATGTTTTGCCCAGTCACTCCTAAGATGAATTTTTCAATAGAACCTGAACTCATTCTCATTCCACAAAATAAAAATTTCAAAATACAAAAGTAGAAAGTCATTTCTATTTCTATAAAAATAGAAATTAATTTGATTTTTTTGTATGTTCAGGAAGATCTTTAAATGAAACATCACTGCACTCAGAAGCCTAGGGAAACACATGTCTAAATTCCTTTTCATATACTTATGCCTTTAAAATCTAAAGGAGTTGTGGATTTTTATATTTAACATAGTTTTAAACGGTTTAATTCTGAATTAAAAAGTTTAGTAGAATCTGTCCAAATGTAAAGCAGGAGTGAGTGGTGTCCCTCAGGGGTCCATACTGGGACAAATACTTTTTAATGTCTTCATCAGTGACATAGATAATGGGATTCATTGCACCCTCAGCAAGTTTGAGGATGGCACCAAGCTGAGCAGGACAGTTGATAGGCTTGAAGGAAGGGGATGTCAGCCAGAGGGACCATGACATGCTTGAGAAGTGGGCCCCTGTGAACCTCATTAATTTTAACCAGGCTAAGTGCAAGGTCCTGCACATGAATCAGGGCAATTCCCAATATCAGTGCAGACTGACGGGTGAATGGATTGAAAGCAACCCTGCAGAGAAAGGCTTGGGCATACAAATGGATGGAAAATTGGACACAAACCATGTGTGATTGCAGTCCAGAAAGTCAGCTGTATTCTGGGCTGCATCAAATGAAGCATGGCCAGGAAGTCGAAGGAAGTTTCTCCCAATCCTCTGCTCTTGTAAGACCCTGCCTGGCAAACTGCATGCATCTGTGGAGTCCCCAGTAAAAGAGAAACATGGACCTATTGGAAAGGGTCAAGAGGATGTCCACAAAATTGGTCTGAGGTCTGGAACACAAGTCCTATGAAGAAAGGCTGAGAGAGTTGGGGTTGTTCAGCCTGCAGAACAGAAGCCTTAAGGAGGACCTTATTGCAGCCTTTCAGCATATAAAGGGGGCTTATAAGAAAGACAGACACACTTTTTACCAACTGACAATAGTGCAACTGGTGTTTCAACTGCATGTATGAATTACTTTTCACTTAATTTGTCTCCACACTAGGAAAACTGGTAGTTAGAATTGTTTCACTGATATAATTAGTAACTCTACAGAAAAGCACATGAAATGGAAAATTTAACTTTGTTATAACATCCTCAAAAAGGATTAAAAGTGCTAGCAGTTTAAATAAATTACAACATGAGAAGTTTATTAAAATGGCAGACATTGATTTAATGTCTGAAGTCAATATTTTCACCATATTTAAAAGAAAGTATTGACATTCATATTTCATAAGAAAAAAGTGTACTGATGGTGTTTTGCATACTAATTTCTGGCTCTAATTATTAGAGTTAATAATATAAGTTAATATATAATATAACTTAAAGTTACAAGTTAATATATTGCTACTTCTACTTACACTGTAATCTTTTTATAAAAATTGGTAAAAAATGTACTCCATAAAATAATCTAAATATAATAATCTTTTGACCAGTTCAATTGCCATCAGTACCAGTTTTGAACAGATTAGAACTTAGGACATTTTACATTATTAAAAGTACATTGACAAACGTGCACGTATTCAAAGTACATATGACTTTGTACATTATTCAAAGCAAACATTCCATGGTATGTTCATTTCTTTAATGATTTCCTTTCCACTCTAGACCATCTAGAAAGTCTCTCCGATGACTTAATTATTTCCAGTACAACTTTTGTACTAAATACATTCTCCCAAAAGTTTTATTCTGTGTAAGATATAGCTCTGGTGGGAAGAGTTGTAAGATTTGATCTACAATATCCTACTCCTCTATCTTCCTGTGTCTGGAGACCAACAAATTGGAAATGATTGCTAAAGTCGAGCCATGTAATTAGACAGCATAACATCTAATATACTCTTTTTGTCAGCTTGCCAGAAAGAGAATTTCAGTAAATGATACATTACACCATGAAAAAAAGTCTTTCAAACAAGCCTGTTAATGATGATAAATAAAGAACTTGTGCAAAATCAAGCAATTAATCCTTTGGAAGCTTTCCACTGAAGTTAGTATTAAGGCATCAAGAAATGCAAATACATATGTAAACAAATCCTTTGTGAATATTCCACTTTAGGTTAGTCCATTTTCTTGCAAAACCATCTGTAGTTAACTTCTTTCATATTTTCTTATTCATAAAATATTGTCTTTATTTTAATAAAGGAACAATCAACAGTCATTCATAGCTGCAAGAATCAATCAGTTGAAGAAAAAATACATCATATTATGTGAAGATTTAAAATATTCAGAGACATTGCATTTTATTTCCAGAGAATAGATATTGATTTATTTACTTAGGAAACCACAGTATTTTTTCTTTCTGCTACAGGGACAGAGCAGATTGCAATATTCTGGCATTAATAATGCATTGGAAATAAAGAGGAACAGTAAGCAAAAATTTATGCTGCATCTTGTAAAAAATGTGAAATGTCAAAAGGTTATGGAAAAATACTACCAGTAAACACTATTTCAAGTTACAATCTTGTAAAGCAGTTTCTCAGTGTGCAGACAGCTAAGTAGATCAATGTCTCAGTACAGCAGAGGATGGTGTACATTTATGTTTTCAGTTACCCTTTTTTTTCCATAGGCCCTCCAAATTATTCCCTGTTTGTATTATGAACTGTGGCTAGAAGAATTAAAGAAAGTAAAAAATGGTTTAGCATTTTTTTACGCTGTAAACACAGAGCAGTTCAGATCCCACCTTATTATCATACAGGAAGGAAATCTTTTGGACATTTGCTCTCAGTATAAATCACATAAAATAACAAAAAAGATAAAGTATGCTTCACACAATCAAGTGGAAATCTTTTGTTTTGTGTAGCACAGAACAGATACAGATCTCAAAGAGCTTGCAATCAGCTTTTGCT
This sequence comes from Eurypyga helias, assembly GCF_000690775.1. Taxonomy (NCBI): domain Eukaryota; kingdom Metazoa; phylum Chordata; class Aves; order Eurypygiformes; family Eurypygidae; genus Eurypyga; species Eurypyga helias. The sequence goes on from NW_010226748.1 coordinate 5,387, forward strand.
GAATCACCCTACACTCCTTTTGGTAGAACATTCATACTCCGAAAGTTGCCATAGCATAAATTAAAGTAGGTCACATATATCACCTGAAAGCAAAATTATTTTTTGCCCAATAGACCAAGAATTTTCTTTTTTTTTTTTTTATTTTGCCATGTACTTAAACAATTAAAAAAATGTTATGAAGACTGAAAAAGTACTATGGTTGTTGATTTTTACAATGGGACAATAATGGATCATTGGTTGGGTGGCAGGTAGTATTAAACCAAAATTATATTCCGTTTTGTGACAGTATTGGGTTTTTTACCAAAATAAACCACAAGATTATTCTAACTAATGCCATTTTAAGTTAGATCATGTGTAAACACTTCATCAGGTGAGGGTGGTGTCACTAGTATATCATTGCTTGCAGTTTTAATCTTTTTTTGTTTTGCAAGACACCTTTTAAAAAAAGAGAAATGCCAGGAGTGGCGTTTTTCCAAAGTGAATTAATAGAAAGTCAGGAACAGGAAACACAAAATAGGCAAATTAATCACATCACAGCAAGAGTTGTAACAAAACTATATAGTGAGAGTAATTAGAAGAGAGCATTGGTCATGGACATTGAGGATTTCCTTGTACTTGTAGAGACTGATAAATGATAATCTGAACATTAAGTCTTTATTTTTCTCCAAATTAAGTAATTCTGTATCAGAATATCTAGTAAAATTGCTGAAAGCCTGGAATCACAAAATCACATAAACACAGACTACTTGAGGTTAGAAGGGACCTCTGCAGGTAGTTTGGTCTAACACCCCTGCTCAAGCATGGCCATTTAGGGCCACTTGCCCAGGACCATGTCCAAACAGCTTTTGACAGGAAGAGATTCCACAGTCACTCTGAGTTGTAATTTAGTAATGGACAATTTCTTAATTTCTCTGTCCATCTATAATTTGTTAAATTAAGGCAATGATACTTCTCTTTCTGCTGATGATGTTTAGGAGGCCAAGTTCTTATTTTTGAAGCTCCCATTAACTGTTGTGACCTGATGTATCTTAGAGTTCTATTGACAATAATATTTATGCTTTTATTTACCAAATGAAAAATTTTTATTGCCATTTTTGCACTACTCTTTTTTTTTTTTTTTTTTTTTAAATACCTTGTGGTGACTCAGATACTGCTGTTGGGTATGGCAGCAAGATGTTGGTTGGCTATGTGACCAGCACGTTACTCATGGCTTGGATAGGTGTATTCTTCACTGGGTAGAAAACTGGCTGGAAGGATGGGCCCAAAGGATTGTGGTAAGTGGAGTTAAATCCAGTTGGCAGCCGGTCAGAAGTGGTGTTCTCCAAGGATCAGTATTGAGGATGGTTCTCTTTAATATCTGTATCAGTGACCTGGATGAGGGGATCGAGTGCACCCTTAGTAAGTTTGAAGATGACACCAAGTGAGCAGGTGTGTTGTTCTGCCTGAGAGCAGCAAGGCTATTCAGAGGGATCTGAATAGGCTGGACAGATAAGTCGAGGCCAACTGTATGAGGTTCAACAAGGCCAGGTGCTGAGCCCTACACTTGGATCACTACAACCCTAAGCAATGCTACAGGTTTGGGGATGAGCGGCTGGAAAGCTGCCCATCGGAACAAGACCTGGGGGTGTTCATTGACAGTTGGCTGAATATGAGCTGGCAGTGTGCCCAGGTGATCAAGAAGGCCGATAGAATCCTGGCCTGCGTCAGGAGCAGTGTGGCCAGCAGGATAAGGGAAGTGATTGTCCCCCTGTACTCAGCACTGGTGAGGCCTCACTTCGAATATTGTGTTCGGTTTTGGGCCCCTCACTTCAAGAAAGACAATGAGGTGCTGGAGCATGTCCAGAAAAGGGCAACAAAGCTGGTGAAGGGTCTAGAGAGCAAATCCCATGAAGAGTGGATGAGGGAACTGGGCTTGTTTAGCCTGGAGAAGAGGAGGCTCAGGGGAGACCTTATCTCTTCCTACAGCTACCTGAAAGGAGGTTGCATAGAGGTGGGGGTTGGGTTCTTCTTCCAGGTAACAGTGATAGGACAAGAAGAAATGACCTCTAGTTACTCCAGAGGATGTTTAGATTGGATATTAGGTAAAATTTCTCCACTGAAAGAGTTGTCAGGCATTGGAACAGGCTGCCCAAGGAGGTGATCAAGTCACTGTCCCTGGGGGTATGTAAGATACGTGTGGATGAGGTGCTTGGGGTCATGGTTTAGTGGTGGTATTAGCAGTGTTAGGTTAATGGTTGGACTTGATGATCTTAAAGGTCTTTTCCAGCCTAAAAATTCTATGTTTCTGTGATTCTAAGTGCAATTGTAAAAAACACAGCCTTTGTCTACCTAGAGGGAAACTCTTATCTAGGAGCTGTTATTTTCTGGAAATTTAGTGTAGCTAAACTGGGAAGGCTAGACTTGGAGAGGGAAAGTGAATAGCTGGAGTGTATTCATAATGTTTTCTCTCAATGAAATATCTGTTAATACACATTTAATTATCCAACTGATTAATAAAATAAATATCTATCCTCTTTGTATTTATTAAGAGAAAAATCTTTCTGACACATCTCTTACAGGGAGTGATACAAAATTAAATTCCTGAAACACTAAGCTTGTAAATAATATTAAACCATTTTTGACCAGAGAATTTTACTATTGCGTTTTAATCTCCCCTCCTATATTATCAGTTAATTTGCATGTAAGAGTAATGGGTTAAATAGAGCCAAAGCAAAACAGACACCTCATCAGGGTCTGTACTAAAGAGCCAAAAGCACAAAATCTTAGCACCTGCAGAATCTCCTGTGAAACAAATATACCATGCTCTATCAGGGGTGGACTGAAAACAGTTGAAATACAAGTGTTTAAATTTGAAGGTGAGAAATATTTTTGCTCCAACTCTAAATTCTTTAAATCAAGATTATTGATATGAAGAGATTGAGGTAGAGACATAATTAAAAAAAAAAAAATATGGAGGGGAGCACAAATGCCCTTTGTGTGTGTATAGGGTAATGGATAATCTTCCCATTTTATTTTTACAAGAGAAATCCAGAAATCTGTGGGTGCTTGGAACAAGAAGACTGGATGAAATCAAGTGTTAAACTGTTAATGCATGAAAATATTTAGTGGTCATCATGCTTAATTTCATTACTATTTCAGTCATTATTTTCGGTCAGGAGGTGATATACTTCTTTGTTGTGTACTGGCAGAATTGTTTGGATTTTATTTTTCTCAGAACAATTTTTGATAGTACCCATGTTAAATGACAAATGTATTACCCAAATATAGGTACCACAGCTGAGAAAAGAGTACAGTCTGTAAAGTTTTACCTTTAGAAATTGATTTAGAGAGTCAATTTTTCAAGTTTTTATTGTATTTGTGAGATAATTGGTCATCTTGGGCTGCTTTGATGAATTCTGTGTTTGGGTCTCAAGAAAGAAACATGTAGTCAATTGCTTTCATATATCAGAAGTAACCTAGAGGGGCTGATATATTTTGGCAAGGATGACCTGCTGGGGATTGCAACAGAAATTCAATCTACTAGGAAGAAATAAGAGACATGGTATAGATTCTGGGCCACATGTCTCAACATTTATCACTTTGAATAAAACAAAGGAAAAGTTTTAATGTGGCTGTTGCACATCCTCAGTGAGTATTACAAACTCTGAAAGTGATGCTTTTCTTTCTTTGTATTAGTCTTCCCATCGACCATGCCAATAGACTTATTTCCAAAATGTTCCCAAAGACTTCACACTTAATATTTAATCCTTAGAATAAAAGGAAATTGAAGGTCATTACTTCAACTGATTAATTTTTTCTTTACTTTTTCATTCCCCGAAATTCTGGCTTTGCAGTTTTTAAACTCAGGCATAGCTGATTTTACAGGTATTGTGTAAGCAGCACTACTTGTAATTTACCATTCAGAGGACTTGAGATTTTGAATCAGCTTGTTCATAGGTCTGCACATGCTTCCTTTAATGAGTTACATATATATATATATATA
>NW_010226749.1:0-4179 GCF_000690775.1 Eurypyga helias
CCCACCGAGCCCCGGCAGCCCCCTGCTCGCCAGAGCTGGCCGTGGGGCGTAGGTGTCACACACAGGTGCCCCAGAGTGGGGTTTGGGGCGGGAGGAAAAGGCGTTCCCTTGCACTTGAACACCATGGCTGGGGGGTCAGCCGAGCCGGGTCAGCTTCAGGGGAGGCTCCCATCCCATCCCACCCCATCCCGCCCCGCAAACTGAGGAGTGTGGCCCGGCCGGCGAGGCAGAGAGCACCGCCGTCCCAGCCTCTCCAAGGAGCAGGATTCACAGGCAAGAGGGTTGCAGTCTTCCAGAGCAGGGTCTCCATCGGGGTGAGGTTTGCTCCAGAGGAAAGTCGGGAGGAGCCCGGGCTTGTGTTGGAACACGTGTGGTGGGTTACCCCCACCAGCAGCAGCGTGCGTGCGCACACGGGTGCACAGATAAAAGAAAACCGACGACCTGGATTATATTTTGTGCTATTTAGTGGATTATAAATCTGTGAAACCAAGTTTGTATATTGATTTACAGTACATTTAAGGAGTGTTCTTCAAAAAGAAATAAATATACAGTTACATGCATGAGGTGTGCAGTTTTCATGTGTTCTTTGAATCTGTCAAGTTTACTGGCATTCCAGTGCACTGTCAGAACCTTTTGTTCCCCAGCGCTGCTTTCCTGCACAAGGAGCTCCCTTAAAACCATGAGCAGCAGCGAAAAGCGTGGATCGTCTTTTTGGTCTCCTCAGATATTATCAAATTAAACCCGTTTATTCTCCAGTAATGCCATGTGGGGGGCAGAACCACAGCTGGCACGTTGTTGTAATTCTAGCATGATGGCATCTGATGAGTGTAATGGACAGTGACCTCTTCTAACCATTAAAGGTTGGTTTCTCGTAGCCATTGCAGTGTTCCTGCCTTTATTCCAGATCAACACGGTGACCTTGCCAAGATAAGCGCGTGCCAGAAAACTGGCTCATCTTAGACTGGAGAGAGGAGAAGCAGTATGTGTAGTTAGAGGCGAGCAGCTTGTTGGATCATGCTTCCCTAAAAAACAAGAAGTCAATTACACATTTTAAATAAACAAGCTTTATCTGATAAAGGCCTCTGTCTTCTCCTGGGCTGCATGGCTGTATTGAGAACAAAGTGCTCTGCACAATGATCAGCTAATCAGGTAATCACAGGTATTTTATTAAAGGGGAACCAGGCAATCCCCGGCGGTAAATACTCTCTTAATGTTGCCTTTCTAAGAAACCCCCTTACTGTGGGAGTTACCTCTGGCTTGTTTGACTATTTTAATTAATTTGCAGCTGCAATTTACCATCCGCCTTTTCAGCCTTGGGGCGCTTTTTTTTTTTTTTTTTAATAATCATTGAGCAAATATCGCTGAAATTACATGTGATATTTTTGGGTTGCAATGGAGCAACCCTAAAGAGGTTACAGGTAACTTATAGTTTAGATTATTTATAATCTTAATTGTATTTTCTTAATGAGCTGTTGTTTATACAGTGCTCTGAAAAAAAACACATACAAGGCCTAGGCATTGATAATCACTTTTCATGATTTGGAAGGGGTGTGGAGGAGGAAGGCAAACACTTCCGCCAAAATCTGCACAGGCACTAGTAGTTCTCAGAACGGATGTAGTGGGTACAGCAACCAGGACCAGGGACGGATGATTTTGTGAGTGCGCAGCCCGCTCCCAGGCGTCAGTGGTAGCGAAGGTGTAGGGCTGGGCTTGAGCCCTGCTGTGCCGAGCCAACACACCACACCTCGAGCCCATGGCTTGGGATCGGGGCTGTGGGAACGTGGCTTCACGGCTCCCGGTCAGGGCTGTTGGTCAGATTCACGGCTCCTGGCCGGGGCTGTTGGTGTCTGGGCAAGACTGGCAGCACATGTGTGTGCTGACAGCTCTTCTGAGGGTGATGCCCTCATCAGTGGGTCCTCCAAAATACTTGGTGCATTGGGTGCATGCAGGTCTGATGGGACCGAGAAGAGTAACTCTGAGGTAAAAGTTCTGTGTTTGAAAAGGGATGAAGAGATGTAGCAGGGCACTCCAAAATACTGTAGAACTGAACAGGGATTTTTGTATGCAGTACGCTATAGAATTTCTTAGTCAGGAATATAATTACCTGTTATATTGTTTGAGGAGGTTATAATTTTCTATGAAGATCCGTATGTCTTTTCTGTAAAGCACAAGGGAAATACAGATGCTCTGGCAAGCTCTCTTTATTCCCTTCTCGCAGAATACTGTCACCAGAGTCCCTTCAGGATTTGTTTGCGTCGGCAAGGCAGAGAGCGCATTGGTCTCGTATAACTGCCTGCACAATCCGCTTACGAAGTTTCAGGTTCTGACTCAGGGTAGTAACTCTGCCGCATGTTAAATACCTTTATGTGGACTTCCCCGCTGCAGGACAGACTGCCAGCAGTGGATAAGAATTAGCACCAATAAAGGACATGGTTAGCTATAACAGGTCCAAATTGAGTCAAGCAACTTCAGTACAAAAACTTCAATCCAAGAATGCTGGAGTCAGCTCCCATTTAACCCCAGCAGCGCCTCAGCTTACACGGTGCCTCCTTGATGGAGGTTGTTTTCTTGCCTTTGGGCATGAACTGAACTTCTCAGAACTGCTTCATGCCTCTTCCTCTCTCAAATTGACCTGGACACCAGAAAATACATATTTCTTGGCCTAGATCCTCCAAGGGACCTGCCCTATCAAGCCGGTCTTTGAAAATACCTAACGTATGATGGAATGGGCCTCCCTGTTGAATTACACTTATGGGAAGTCCTGTCACCACCTCTTACATATTAGCTTAATGACTTGGTCCCCCTCCCTGGGTATCTAAAAAAGCCCCAGATCTGTGCTGAAACTGGCTAGCTCAGCATCTCAGTCTCCTAGGAGAGTGCCCTAAGTAACCCCGTGGCATAGAAGAGTCTTTTCTTTCCGGCTGAGGTTCTGCTACTGTGAAGCAAGAAATTCAGGATTCATTGGCTCAGCAAGACTGTAGCCTGTTGTCCCCAAGAAGAAAGCTGTTTGGATGTGCCCTGCTCAGTGGGGAGAGAGCCATCTGGAAGATGAGTGAGTAGCATGGTGTGACAGAGGCTTTGAAGGACAAGGACTGAGCCCAAGCAGTTCCCTGCCTGCAGCCTTCGAAACAGCTTGGAGAGCACGGTTTCAAACACGCTTCCCACTTAGCTCCTTTCTGGGATGGCTGACTCTCTCATGTCCAATGAAATGGGGGAGGTGGCAAGAGACAGACCTACAGTTCTGGGCTTCAGGGTGAGGACCAAGCCCCAAAAGTTAGGTGCTGCAATGCCTGAATCCTTTACTGGGTTTTGACCTAAATACCTCAGGGAGAGCAAGCCTTATTGAGTTATTCCATTGCACAGCTGAACAAGTCAGTCGGAGTTAGCCTTGTAAGTCATTTAGCCACCCCTGAAAATCTCAATCAATATTCTCTAAAGAATATCTTTAAAGTAAATTCAGGATATTCAATGCAAAACCTACACAGCACGTCATATATTTTAGTCTAGCCACTATTTTTTTTTTTTCAGTTAAACTGCCTGCATGAAAAAATCACTACTAATTGAGTTGGGTACTGTGACGATGTCCCTGTGCTCTTTTTTCATATACAGATTACATGCACTAAACACAGAGCTTGAACATATGCTTCGTGTAGGCTCAGTTTCAGATGAAAGTGCTGGATAGTTTGACTTGTTCTGCAATTATTCTTGGGGGCTTTGCATATGCTACATCCATCACGTGTGTTTGCTCTATCTTTAATATGCCTGCTTCTAACTGGATTCGGTGCCACAGATATCGGCAGGAACGTGGGAAACAGCTTTCACTGTGAAATACTTGGCTTTTGCCCCTGTGTGATGCCTACATGAGCTATAATAAGCTGATGTGTTGTGTGTATATAAGTCTTTTCCAAATGATTGTGCTTGGTGAGGAAAACTCTTTTGAAGAGTTTCTTTAATTTGTAAGTAGAGAAGCGCCCTGTATATATCTGTCATGGTTTAACCTCGGCTAGCAATCAAGTACCACACAGACACTTGCTCACCTTTCCCCCCACCCTCCAGTGGAGGAGGAGAATCAGAGGAAAAGACAAGGAAGCTCATGGATTGAGATAAGAACAATTTAATAATTGAATATAGATGAATAGTATAGTGACACTGATAATGTTAACAATACTAATAATACTA
>NW_010226750.1:0-949 GCF_000690775.1 Eurypyga helias
CACACATGGTCCCATTGGGATGGCACATGCCAGACCCCAGGAGCTCCTGGGACAGGGGACAGCATCGCTCCCCATAAAGCCCTCATTGTCACCGGGACACATGTGGGGTGGGGAAACACCCTCGGAGGGGGGGTGGTGGTGGTGAATCCTCCAAGCCCTTCCCGCATTTTGCATTCCCGTCGCTCCCCTCTCGTGCAGCTGCGCCTCGTCACAATGGCCCCTTCTTGCCACGCTGTCGTGGTTTAGCCGGCTGCGCCGCCTCGGCCCCTTCCCCGGCACTGACCTTCCCGCCAGCAGCCGAGGCGGAAAAATTAATCCCTGGTGAAAAAAACCCCATCCTGGCAGCCACCGGCTGCAGAGAACCATGCGCAGGGGTACCAGTTGTCCAGCAGGATTATCTGTACCAGTTATCCTGGAGATGCACCGGGATATTTAGCCAGCACTGGATGGAGGGAGAGGGGGTGCAGAGGTGTCACTCAGGGGTGCTGACAGCTTTAGGTGCAGCACCCAAAGGGTGGCTGCGGAGCCCATGGAGTTGTCCTAAAGTCGTGGGGACAGGCTGTGGCTGTGGCAGGACCATCCCGCTCCCACATCCCAGGAAAGACGAGGTGGGTGATGCTGGGACAGGGTTGAGGTTCATCCCCACCTGGCCCAGGGCACCCATGGGAGACAAACCACGGCAGGAAATAAGGCTTCCTTGGCCCCACAGGTGTGTTTTCTCCCTGCCATGACCCCACACCCGGCTCCCGTGACATCCGGAGGTTTCTCGGCAGGTGCTGGAACCCTCCCGGGACGGAAACTGCCCAACAAACTTCCTCGAGGAGATAAAAATAGGCAGAGCCTGGCACTGCCAGAGCATCCTGGTGGCATCAATGTCACCAGCCACCAACCTGGCGGGGTGGGGTGACGGTAACGCTTGGGACTGATAATTAGGGGTGTTGCTCCTGCG
>NW_010226750.1:1055-3309 GCF_000690775.1 Eurypyga helias
GCTGGACCCCTGCTTCCGTGAGCACCCACCATCTGTAATGACAGCCCTATCCCAATCCCACGTGTCCTCTCCCAGGGGTCTGGGGCTGAAGGAGCCCCTTCCCAGGCTGGGGGGGTGCATCATGTCCCAGCGAGCAGCCCCCAAAGGGCTTGTGCTTTGTGTCTGAAAGATTTAGGGAGCCACCCAGCTCTGCAAAGTGGGGGCTGGCTCTGTGGGGCTGGATCCAGGCAGCGGCAGGGGAGGGAGCAGCCTTCCAGGGATGGGGCAGAAATGGGGACCCAGGACCCGCTGAGCTGGAAGGGTGACACTGGGGTGGGGGCATTTTTGGAGAGGTGGGTGCAGACAGGAGACAAAAGGTGATGGGGCTGGGTGCTGATGGGTGTCCGCAGGGGTGAGACAGCACACGGCCATGTGAGCTGCACCCCAGTATCACCCCGTCACCAGGCACTGGGGGACACTAGAGGGACACTGGGACCTGGTCCCCAACCCAGGGATTTAACCCCTTTGCTCCTGGTGCTCTTTTCACTGAGACATACCCCCCCAGCTGCCCCCCGGAGCAAAGGGGTTTCATGGGTCCTCAGGACCACGTCCCCGAGCAGGGCAATCCCTGCGGAGCAGCATCCCCTGCCACCCGCCTGGGCTCTCCCCCCCACTGCACATCTGGCCCCTGTGCCACAGCTGGAGCGGGCGCCTTCTGCCTGTGTCTGTTCCCGGTGCATCGGCTGCGAACGCCGGGACTCGTGCGATAATTAAAGCTCTGTCGAAGCTGTCGTCAGCAAGTGCCGCTCCATGCTGGGCTGCCGAGCGCTCCTGAGCTCCCGGGGAGGGACGGAGGTGGGTGCTTCAGGGGAACACCCTAGGGAAGGGGCTCCTGGGGGTGGTGAAACACTTGGGGACACCATGCCCCAGCCTGATGGCATGTCACCATGTCACTGCCTCCGTCGGAGCCGATGGCAAGCTGGGAACTCAACATGACCTGCTTACCCGGGTTCGTTAGTCCCAGGAGGCAACGAGGCTGAGCCCTGGGTGCTTAATTTGGGTCTGGGGGCTGCTGAGAGGGACCCCAGCGGTGGATGGCGTGCTGAGCCATGCCGAGCTGTGCTGAGCCGGGCCGAGCCGTGCTGTGCTGTGTCGTGCTGCTCTGAACACAGGGCCTCGGGCACACTCCGGCTCTGCCGGCCGGGACAAAAGCGAAATGTAGGTTAAGCACAAAGCGATACACGGGACCCGCTTGGCCGTGCCGGGGGGGCCAGGGCAAGTACCCACTGTGACCTCCCTCTGCAATTAGCTAATTGCTCTGTATTCCAGTGCGGGGGCCAGGGGAGATGCTATTATGGGTCCCCGCCATGCTCTCCCTGCACTAAAGCCACCCTGAGGGACATCGTCCACTCCTCGCCTTCCCCCCACCTCACGTTGCTGCTCCAAGCCCACTATCCCGAGCCTGGCTGGATGCTGCATCCCTGATGTCACCAGCTGGGGACAGAAGGGATGATGCTCTTCCCTAGTGCTGGGGAAGGATCCACCTTTCTCCCCACGTTTGGGGGTGCCCTGCCGCTCCCCAAGGCTTTGGGATCCTTCATGCCCAAATTCTTCCCAGCCCATTGCATGGGAATAGGTAACATCCCACTCAGGTGGCACCTGGGGTGAGTGTGGCAGGGTGTGGCATCATCACAAGCTGCGTGACATCATCACAAGCCACATGACAAATGACATCATCAGACAGGGAGGGTCTTTCTTGTGTCACCTTGCCAGGCAGAGGGACCCCACCCCCCGCATGGCAGCAAGGACACGGGGGCGTGGGGGCAGGATGCTGATGGCATCATCAGCGTGGTCCATGACATCAGATAGTGGCAACCAAAAGGGGGCAGCGAGAGGGGTCCGGGCAGGCTGGGCTGGAGCAGCACAGGGGCTGTTCGGGGTGTGGATGAAGGAGAGGAGGATGCTGGCCCCACAGAGCGGTGTCCCCAGCTTGTGGCCGCAGGGTCTGTCCTTGTGCTGGCGACATATCGACTGACAATTCTTAATCAAGCGGGTTATTAATTAGCAGAAGAAGCTGTCTGCTTAATCCTCCCATCCTCAGCCGGGCTCGGAGCCGGTGTTTACGCTAACGGAGCCTGTTATCGCGGCTCAGGCGGTACCGAGGCCGGTACCGTGATGGGGAGAGCCGTGATGGCGGTTCCATCAGATATACTGTTTGCCCATGCCACTGCCACCCTGGCATGCCAGGACCCCCTGCCCCCCCAGGGCATCCTGC
>NW_010226750.1:3359-3977 GCF_000690775.1 Eurypyga helias
AAGGGTTTCACCCCAAAACTGGTGGGTGTGACCACGGGACTCGCCCTGGCACGGTGGGATGGGCAGCCGGTGGTTGGGCACAGCCACGCAAGTGAAGGTGACATGCGTGTCCCTGGTGCCATGCGTGTCCCTGTCCCGGGGGACTGTCGCACCGGATGGAGGGTGCAGGGTGCTGGGGACCAGCCAGCCGGGAGAGCAGCTTGGGTCACACACGTGGCCTTGTCCCCACTGTCCCCACCCCAGCCAGCCTGGGGGGTCCTGGTGGGGCCATCCTGGGGGCTGGTCACCTGCTGGATGGGGGACAGGCCGGGGGGGCTGGGGACCAGCTCCTCCCTCCCCATCTGAGCTGAAGCCAGAGCCATCCTCACAGCAGCTGCCGCCGTTTGCCGCATCCGTCCCGTGCTTCGCTGCTTTGTCTCATCCATCTGCCGAGATCCCCATGGCCGGGGGGTGCAGGTTTGCTCCCCGAATCCATACCCATGGTACCAGTCCCATGGCATCACCAGGATCCAGGCTGGGAGCGTTTTGCTCACCATTTTGGAGCAGGCGATGTTTCATTTTGGTCCTAATCCCTTCCAGCGCCGGGCTCGCTTACCCGCGCGGCTGTCGGCAGAGATT
>NW_010226750.1:4485-5202 GCF_000690775.1 Eurypyga helias
ACGTCTGTCGGCAGAGATTTCCCATCCCTAATTAAAGCTCGGCGCGTGCCATGGTGATTCCCCGGGGACGCTTCCCTTGCCTCCCCGTTTCCCGTCAAGATCAAGGGGATAAACCAATGTTACCGGGAAAGTTAGCGCCGGCGGCAGCCGAGGGAAGCGGTGACAAGCCCGGAGGTGGCAGCAGCCAAGTCTCCGGAGGCGAATCCTGCCCCGAGCGCTGCCTCGGGGTCTGGCAGGATGGCAGCGGGGGCTTGGGGCTCATGACACGAGTTGGGCAGGTCTCAGCCCAGCACTGAGCCTCATCCATGGCAGCTTCTGGTGGCTTTGCCGGGTGTGTGGTGTCACCAGGCAACCGGGTGCCTTGGCCAAGTGTCCCCAGGCCCTGAGACCGGCAGGGGGGGGGGTTTGGGGTGCCACATCCAGCCCAACGAGCCGGGGGCTTGCCGGCAGGCCCCACAAGCCGGGGCCTGCCGGGCACCCCTGCCTGCACCTGCCAAGCAACCAAACCCGCTGGGCTTTGGCAGGGGGGAGGCACAGCACCCAGAACCCCACCCGCAGCCCCGCGGGGTTGTTCCCCAGGGCTGGAGGGGGGTGATGCTGCCGTCAGGGATGCTCCCCGCTGCCTGGCACGGCTGGTGCCTGCTTAATTGCGCTGAAAGCACAACAGATGGCAGAATGGCTTCAAGATGGTCTTTCCAACATTTCGGTGCTGTCGGG
>NW_010226751.1:0-1983 GCF_000690775.1 Eurypyga helias
AGCCCCCCCTCCCCCCGGAGAAGTTGGTAAATACCTTAATCCACTCCCGGAGACGGGGGATTATGCCACAATTTCCAGGCTGAATTTCACTGAACACTTTTGCCCAGCCACAAGTGTTGGGGGAAAAATGGCGGGTGGGATGAAAGTCGCGCGGGGAACTTTCTGCGTTGCTGCACCTCCGAGCCCGGGCTGCGGCAGCCAGGACCGGTAACATGTCCATGGCGGGTAGGGACTTCCACGGAAGAAAACCTGCTCTCGCGGAAGGAATACTTGCGAATGGCTCGGATGGCTCCTCTTTATTGAGGCGTTCAGAGAATGCAAACCGGGCAGCTGAGAAAATGCTGCCCTCTTCCCACTTGCAACCTGACTGTACGGAGGGACTTTGCAGTGGCTCTTTCAGGGGGTTAAAGCGGAGTTGAACATTTTTCAACTCTCGGGAAAGCGGAATGCGCCGCAGCCCGCTTTTACCTGAATGCAGCTCACTTTGCACAAGCAGAGTGCTTATGAGGACGCCTTTCCCTGGGGTCTCCTAACTTACTGCTTGCTTGTACTACACTAATATCCTTGATTTGTTGTCTCAACTTGGATGCTGAAGGTCAAAGTGTTTCCTTACGTGAAACTGTAATTAGATTATATGTGTGCGTGTGTCTGTGTATATGCACCACTGTATGTCGACAGTATTTGGTTACAGGACCCGCATCGTTTTCTAAGAGACCTTATTTTTAACCTCTTCCCTCTAACGTCAGGTATTTACCCATCCTCTGCAAACTTTAGCGGTGCAGGATGTGAGAGCTCCTCATTGATTATTACAGTGTGGAAAGGACATGCTTTAAACGCGGAGCCATGAGCTTTTTCCCACCCACCTTGCATAAAGTGCATTCATGTGAAATATTTGGAATGCCTTCCTTTATGTGCCTCTACTCGCAACCGAGCGCGAGGTGGGCTGCATCCCTCTGAAATTTAGTCGTAACGAACTGAGAGGGGAAAAAAAAAGAAAAAATAACCCAAATTACCAAAACCTGGAATCTTTTACAAGTATTGGGAGTCCTTTCGACCACATACGCCATGATGGTGAACACAGTGGCTTTGTTTGCACTTCACGTTTAAGGTTCGGCCGTATATTTTTGTGGTGTCCTCTGAGCCTTGATACTTTATGGCTTTTAACGGATGAGGAGGTTATTTTCAGAGTCCGCTGATGCAGGACCTGGGCATTCCTTGACGAGCAGGTTTTTTGCAGTTTGCTATTACCAGCGACAATATTGTAGTCAACATTTCATCCCTGAGCTGTCTGTGGCGCGTTTCCTTGAAAACCTCCTACATATCGTGTATCATGCCCGGGCCACACGATCCTAGGTTAAACTTCCGCATCACTCTAGCAACACGATTATATTTCTATTATGCTTAACGTCATTCATGATATTGCCAGACAAATTAATCCCGATTGCAATTCCTTCCGTGACTGGGTAGGTTCAAATGAAAAGGGAATCCTATTCTCACGACAGTGCCGTGCACCGGCCTAGTCATCCTCTTAGTGAATTTCTATCGTTCGACCCCTCACAATCGGTGTCTTTTTAAACAATTTTGTGCCTTAACACACGGTATCAGCAAGCCGGGGAGCGGGGAAGGGAGGAGGGATGTGGATTTTCCACGGGATGATAAGCAGTGCAAGAATGGAGCGGATGATACGTGATGTAGCCAGGTTGTGAATAATATTTCCACGTGCACCTGAGGGAGTGTGAGAAATGTATTTAACGCAAAACCTTCCCAGGGGTAAATCACCGACCGCTCCTTCCGCAGGACCTCAGAGTCTGCGGGGACAACAAGCGTTGTTTGCCCGGAACAACCACTTGGCCTCTAAGTTTTCCTTATCTCGGGGCTTTGTCTTGTGCACAAAACCCCGCGTCGACACACAGGGCAGGGGAAGGGGGAGGAGAAGCTGGCCGTGCCGGGCGCTCCCGCTGCGGAGCCGGCTGCGCAGCCGGG
>NW_010226752.1:0-11788 GCF_000690775.1 Eurypyga helias
CAGCACCGGTCCCAGTCCCAACCCCAGCGGAACGCCGCTCGTCACTGGTCTCCACTCAGACATCGAGCCCTTGACCACAACTCTGAGTGCGACCATCCAGCCAGTTCCTTATCCATCAAGCAGTGCGTCTGTCAAATCCATGTCTCTCCAGTGTAGAGACGAGGATGTTGTGCGCGATGGCACAAACAGCTTTGAATCAAACGCTTTTCACAAGTCCAGGTAGATGACATCGGTTGCCTTTCCTTTATCTCCCAAGGTCATGACCCCATCACAGAAGGCCACCAAATTTGTCAGGCACAATGAGGCGAGACCGACTGGCCTGTAGTTCCCTGGATCCTCCTTTTTTCCTTTTTTGAAGATGGGGGTTATGTTTCCCCTTTTCCAGTCAGCGGGGACTTCAACAGGTCCCTCTGGATGGCATCCCTTCCCTCCAGGGTGTTGACCGCACCACACAGCTCGGCGTAATCAGCAAACCTGCTGAGGGTGCACTCAATCCCACTGTCTGTGCCGCTGACAAAGATGTTGAACAGCACCGGTCCCAGTCCCAACCCCAGCGGAACGCCGCTCGTCACTGGTCTCCACTCAGACATCGAGCCCTTGACCACAACTCTGAGTGCGACCATCCAGCCAGTTCCTTATCCATCAAGCAGTGCGTCTGTCAAATCCATGTCTCTCCAGTGTAGAGACGAGGATGTTGTGCGGGATGGTGTCAAACGCTTTGCACAAGTCCAGGTAGATGACATCGGTTGCCTTTCCTTTATCTCCCAAGGTCATGACCCCATCACAGAAGGCCACCAAATTTGTCAGGCACAATGAGGCGAGACCGACTGGCCTGTAGTTCCCTGGATCCTCCTTTTTTCCTTTTTTGAAGATGGGGGTTATGTTTCCCCTTTTCCAGTCAGCGGGAACTTCACCAGACTGCCATGACTTCTCGAATATGATGGATAGAGGTTTCACAACCCAATCCACCAGTTCCTTCAGGACCCGAGGATGTATTCCATCAGGTCCCATGGAACTGTGCCCCTTCACGTTCCTCAGGTGCTTCCAAACTTGATCGTCTCTAACCACGGGTGACTCTCCATTCTCCCAGTCCCTGCCCTTGCCTCCCGCGACTCGGGAGGTGGCTTGTGCCCTTGACAGTGAAGACCGAGGCAGAAAAATCATTGAGCACCTCAGCCTTCTCCGTATCCTGGGAAACCAGCTCCCCCGTTTCCTTCTGCAGAGGGCCCACATTTTCCCTGATCCTCCTTTTATCCCCTGTGTACCTATCAAAGTCCTTCTTGCTGGCCTTGATGTCCCTCAACAGGTTTAATTCCGTCAGGGCTTTGGCCTTCCTAACCTCATCCCTGGAGTCTCTGGACTCCTCCCAGGCTCCCTGTCCCTCTCCCACCCACTGTAGGCTTCCTTTGTGTGCATCATGGGATGCATGATTTGACATCCCCACTATAGTAAAAACAAAGTGTATGTTGTAGACTGAGTTCAGAGAGATCCAACCTAACAACGCACTACTGGGTATTTTGAAAATCTAAAGCAGAAACCCAATGCAGCACAGAACAGTTCTGAAGAGGATTCAGTTTTTTGCACCTCATATACTGGTCTTTAATGGGGCTCTAAATGCCCTCTTTTTGAATGGACATCATCTCTAGATTATTTTTAAGAGATAATTTTGTCTCAAAGTCTTCTCTGTTCTTGTAGTAAATAGTTTCATGGCTGAGTAACCAAGACACGGTAGAAGAAAACCCACATGCAAGGCAACTGTACTTATTTTAAAACAATTTTTGCAAGTCAGCTTCTATAGTGCAGTCCTCCACGCCAGAGTCAGTTTCTACTGTCTGGATGAGGTTTTCACACTAACAGGAGCAAGAAAAGCATTTGAGAAGTAAGGAAGCACGATTATAAAGCCGTATCTAGCAAGACAACAAAGACCCAGGGTAACATGAAACTATTTTGAAATACTGAGCTTCATATAAAGGTCTTGAAATCTAACCTAAGTGGCTGTTATACTTTATTTGGATCCGGTTACACTATACATTTATCTTGCCTCTGTGGTTAGGAGGAGCACAGTTATAATCAACATCTCCATGCTTTAACCTGATATAACACATGGAGGCTGAACACTCTTCCCCCATCTACTTTTACAAGATATAGCCATGTTACGATTCAAATGAACCAGAGCCCTGTTTAAACCCGTCTCTTTTTGTACTGTAATGCTACCCCAGCTCATACATAGCCAACAGCTGAGGGAACAATCTCGCCAGGAAAAATACTGGAGTACAGGAATAACTGGATGGTCAGCTGTGGCTGGGAGAAAATTGCTTATTTTCTTCTCCTCTGGAAGCAAGACAGCGATTCCTGGGTCAGCGGTCTGCTCCGTTCAGAACAGTGAAAGAACTCTCCGATTGACTGACTATTCCTGATGACCAGTTCCTTCACCTACTGCACGTGGGGAGCAACGATCAATAAATGATGGCATAAATGAGGCAAATAGAGCCTTCCCCATGAACTCACAGGGGGAATCCAACAAAATCTCCCCAAAATCCCACACAACACTGTGGTTTACAATAATTTTGTGTGTGAAACAAGAACTGGTAGGGAAACCCCAGCTAACTAACTCCTGGCCAAGGGCTGCAGTAGCTAAACCAGTAGAAGACTGGTCCATTACGTACATGTAGGGAGAAGGTGGCTCGCCCCAGCAAAGCAGCAGTGACAGCTACGGGGATGAACTCAATCTCTTCCCACCAGTGTACCCACCCCCACCGTGTTCCTCCTCTCTCTGCGAAACTTAATCTCCTTAGTGAATAATGAATGGAAGGGACCATCTGTAATGCAGATATTTTCATCTGATTAGACAATGCAGGAGACATGCTTTATCTAAAAGGATAATTAGCTCAGTGAAATCCGCTTCAGAGAGCTGCCAGCCTGCATCGTTTCTAAATTTAGAAACCCAAACAGGTTTTTATTCAGGTTTCTCCAACAGATAAATTTGCTCTACAGAGACTGCAGAAAAACACTCAACGGCATCCGATTCCTGTAACTCGAAGAAAACCAGCAGGTCACTGCCCGGGGGAAGTAACAAGAGGTACGCTCCAGAGGCTGCGCGTTCATCACGTAGCAGAGCAACCGTTTCTGAAGGTCAAGCCCCTCTGCCGAGGAGGAGGGCTCCGTTCTCGCCCCAGCGCTGGCTGGGAGTCTCTCTGGTAACGCTCTGTTTGACCGGCTACACAAAGCCATAAATTCACATGCAGAATGCTTCATTCCAGCAGCCTCCATGCAAACACTTGGCTCACAAAAACCAGTCCTTTCTGCCTGGAAAAGTACACATGGTTATTTTTAGGTTCCTGTTCTTTTCAAAAATAACTGGAGGCATGACTCCAAACCTCCGAAACATGGCATCATTTCAAAGCCACAGGGGACGTTTGGAGGGCTTTTCAAATACCAAAACATTAAGTTTCCCGCTGAAATAGGGCATTCAAAAATATCTGGGACAAACAGACATCTTGCCCTCTCCCCAGCTGCAGTGTGCTGTTAAGTAACGGAAGTTTTCAAATACAGGTGATGTCAGTTATCCCCACAAACCAGCAGCTGCTATCAGGCAACAAGAAACAACGCTACTCCTACACAAATCCCTCTGCTTTTGCTCAGAACAGAGACTTCCAGGAAGACAAGCCAGACAGGGCACCCCAAACTCCAGCAGAGAGAAGAAGCCTGCAAGCGTACAGATGCCAGGCTTCCACTGATTTATGCACAACAAAAACCACCTCTAACCCACGGGGCTGAGCCACAGAGCAGAAGCTACTGGGGTTTCCTCTGAGCAGGCAGCACGTGTCAGAGATGTCCATCCAGCCAAATTCCCAGCCTTTAGCAACGCTGACCTGTGTGTTCCAGCACTTCTTTTGAAAGATGATTTCCACCTACTGTTAAACAAGCTGTTATGGAACTGGGGAAGATACTGTTGTAACAACCCTGAGTCAACAAAACCAAAACAAACCCTTGTCTTCACAAGTCCGATGTGCGACTGCAGCTACCAACTTCACTTGCAGAAACCTGCTCTAACCCACAAGTGGAAGAATACCTTCCCCTAGCAGATGAGTACAACAGGCAGTAGGCACTGAGGACACACTGAAAACTTCCTTCAAGGGCACCCCGGGAAGAACACTTAAGCACTTTTCTGCTACATGGCAATCTCAGCACTGTGCCCCAGATAGCTGGGGATGGCTTTGATTTTGAGACCACAGGAGGATATTTACAGTTAGAAACCATGAAATCCCATCTGCCTCTTAACTGCAACACCACTTTTAAATTTGATGACTGCACACTCGCAGAAATTCCCCAAGAAAGATTCTCTAATTATCTAGGCCTAATGACCTTAGAAAAGTCTCCCATTTCCTTCAGACAAGAGTCTTCTTGAAAAGAATGGGGTAGGGCTAATCTTGGAAGCTTCTGAGTTCCAGTGGAAGAGAAACGAGAAGACAAAAGGAGATGAAACAAAGCAAGACGTATCGGAAGTAGGACATTCTAGTTCAAAAAGCTGAAGCAGCTGATGATGATGAAAGAAGTCCTAGAAGGATAATGCATGCCCTCCAAATACAACAGAAAAGATCAGCAAATATGACTATCCCTAACCAATCAGGAATTAGACATCAGCAAAGCTGGGGAGCAACTGAGATTAAACCACCATAGCACAGGGATGTAAATATTTATAGCGAGTTGAAACATCAGTTGAATATAAAAACTAAGAAATATTCTCAAAGTGTTACTTTCTTGGGTTTTCGGGTTTTTTTCCCCCAATTAGAATCATGAGATTGAACAG
The DNA here is from genome assembly GCF_000690775.1 of Eurypyga helias. Lineage (NCBI taxonomy): Eukaryota > Metazoa > Chordata > Aves > Eurypygiformes > Eurypygidae > Eurypyga > Eurypyga helias. Next base: position 4,811 of record NW_010226752.1, read on the forward strand.
CCCATCATTTAAAATGAAACTCATCTAACAGGATTATGAGATACGATTACCTACAACAGCTGGAGATCAGGAGACTTACAAGCTAATGTATGATGAGCACCCTTTCTCCCACTCCTCTCATGCCCCAGATGGATCTTCCCACTCTCAAGCTGCAGTGATGACCCACTACGAGCAGCCGTAGCTCTGCCGTAGGCATCCAACATGTCTCAGGACACTTTGCCACTAGCTGCTGGAGAAGTTTAATGTGCAACTATCACCTGAAAGTGACTGTGCAAAGAAGTATTGTTTTACTGGAAAGATCTGCATATATGTGACTCAGTGTATTTGGCACAGAACCCTTTTGAGGAAGGGACTTTTTCTATGATTGTAGGCAAAATATAATGGAAATAACTGGACAATGAGCGTTTATTTTAAACGTTGTCAACAGAATTCATGTGTCAAAGCTCAGCAGTTCCAGCAGTACCAAGAATATCCCGTCGGGGAAGGTGAGGACGTGAATCTGAGGATTGCAGATCGAGTTAGAGCAATAAACTATTGCCTCACAAAGCAGTGCTAGCTAAGAGACAGCACTTAGGAACTTTTCAGTGAAAAATCAAAAATCCATTTGTATTGGAACATTATAACTGTACGAGGCTCTTGGCTGTTAAAAAAAACCACAACCCACTCTGCAGGCCCAACTCCAGGATATTGCTGCCTTATGTACCCCAGTTTTTACTTTCACAGCAAGGCAGCTGTTGCGTGCATGAAGTCAAAACCACCAACCACATTATGCAGACAAAGCTGCAGGTGGGACCTGAGACTTCTTCCCACTGAACCTCTGCCAAGCTTCCCTCCTCTAACACTTTATTCTTCTCAAAATATTTATTTTTCATATGACTGCCTAAAACATTAGAGTGGAATTCATAAGTTTAGCTCTGCTGATGACAGACTATTTCAATTTGTGCTTATTTTGTCTCCAGCATTTTGAATTTTGGGCCTCCAATAAGCATTCTGCGAGGACTAAGTTGTTTCCAGGAAGACAGAGATACCAGGATTTTAATCCCATGCCTTCCAGTGTCTTCTAGCTGCGTTATGAGGCAAATTGGTCCCCTCCGACAACAGTCACCTCTAGAAGATGCTGTCTAAGGAATTACTAAAGAAAATATCCCGTTTGGCAAGAAAAAACAAAGGTAAGCCAAGGATGCTTGATGAAGCAATAAAAATGAAATAAAATCTGTCCTGTGTGTCTACGTGTAGGAGACCAAAATCCATCTTGAAGCATCACTACAACAAGGTGATAGGAAACCAACTTCCCGTAAGACAAAGAGTGCTGCAAGTGTTCAACTCTCCCCAGAAAAGCAGACCGCACACTCGAGGGAGAAATTTTACCCTAAACCCTTTTCAGAAAACAGAGTTAGAGAAGTCAAAGAACCTAGCAAAAATGAAGTAGCTTTGCTTCAATATAGTACCAGACTCTGTCACTTGGAATGCACAATATGGAAGTGCTCCCTGCCTATGGCAATCAATATGCTTTCAATATTTCAGTCCAAGTTCCTACCCTATTCTTTAAATTACACAGCTCATAAGCTGAGTATCTTCAGTAACAATTCCTTTCATGTAATGCCAGCCGGGTGACACAATGGAAAAATGCCATATGGCCACTTCATGAAAAGTAAAGCATTCACAATGTTTCCACAGCAGGAAAGCGTTAGCAGCCCAATATCAATCCTGCTACAAACTAGTCCCACAGCAGGCCCAGCATCCCTCTGAAGAAAATCATGCCATCCAGTACAGGCATTCCAGGAAGAAAGTACAGAGAGGCAGGTGGCACCATCACCTTCCCCAGCCTGTTCCCGAAGGGGGAGTTCTAGCATCCTCCATTAAAAGATAAGCCCTCTAAAGAGCACCAGGGATTCCAGCAGTCATGGAAAACTGGGAAATAAAGGCTGGTCATCAATGATCCACCATCTGATCTCACACTGCTAGAATGCTAAAAGCCATGTGGTTCAATCCATTCCACTAACACAGCAGTAATGGCTCTGTACAAAAGGAAAATTAAGAAGTTCCCCAAGCGCTTGCACTTCACCTGCAGTACACGTGGGTAGCTGCAACTTCCAAGCAGGGAAGAGTGTCCCAACTCCTCTGGGCAAATAAGGAACAACCTTGATCCATCCAGCCTCTTCCCTGACCACAGGGAAGTGGTAGGAAAAGCATAAATACATGCATTTTCAAAACTTACAGTGGGTTCCTACTGTCCTACAATTACACACATTTCCTCACTGGGAAGTGATTAACTAGGGAGCAGATTTTCTTAATGACATTGAAGAAGGGGTAGAAAAGGAAAATGGGAAGGAATCACACAAGACAGTATGTCTCCACACATGCTTCACACTATCATTATAGAGTGGAAAACACATCCACAATGATTAAGTAACACTGGGGGAAGGGGAAAGTATTTCAACATGTCCCTAGCCCCAAGTAGAGAGATGCCCTGTGATGACCCATTTACTCCTCCTGCTCTAACTCCACCCTCAGACCATCTAATTTCAATTCTTTCCAAGTTGGAGCTAACCACCCACTATCCTTGCAGAGCCCACAGCTCACCCCTTGCCTCCAACTACAAACCATCTTCTGTTAATTGGTCCTGGAGAGTTTTCTGCTCTAACCTCAGTGTTGTCATTCATCCAGACCTTCACCCCCATGCTCCTCAGTGCCAAAACCCCCCCGCATCTCCACCACACCTCCACCTGCCCGCAGAACCAAAGCTATGGCTTGTGTTTCTAGCAGGGGATATCAGAAACCCAAGGAAACTGCCATTTCCAACAGCCTACCCCAAACCCAGCACCAGGCAGAAAGGAGAAAAAAAAAAAAGAATAATAAAAGTAAAAGGAGATTTAACACAAACAGAAGACACATGGCAGCCCCAGGTAACAGGCAATGTTTTAGAAGAAATCTTCCCAGAACTTCTGAGAAGACATGGAAGTGCTCCCAGTAACACCATACCAAATGTCAAGTGAGACAGGGCTCTGTATTGGAGAGCCCCATCCTAGGGACCGAGATAAAAGCCATGAAGCAGATATGGACCCACACTGCTGCTTGGCTGGCGAAAGGCTGAAAAGGACTTGGACAATTCTGTACATCAGCATGGATCACAAAGATTTGCAGCTGAATTTCACTCACTGTGTATTCCGCATGTTTTTTCCCATACCATTTCATCCACTTTCTGAACTCTCTGTCCATCGTCTAGAAAAGGGAGGAAAAACAAAACCACCGATTAGGACATGTCACGTTACCAGTCACATCTCAGTAAAAGGAGATGCAGCTCTGAGTGTTGATCAATCCCTGAGACTTCGGTTCATTGGTTTGGGGTTCTTTTGCCATTCACACTCAAAGGACAGGCAGACAGACAACTACAATGGTTTAATTTCCTTAAAAAAACCCTTTGCTTTGCCAGGGCCAAGTCAAAGCTGGCATCATCTTCTCTGCCCCTTTTCATCAGCTGAAGACAGACAGACAACTACAAAGGTTTAATTTCCTTAAAAAACCCCTTTGCTTTGCCAGGGCCAATTCAAAGCTGGCATCACCTTCTCTGCCCCTTTTCATCAGCTGACACTGCTCAGCACTAGGAATGACACAACCTGAAGTAGCTACTGTGTGGTAGCACATTATCCCCCAGCGAGTAGGAGGCACTGAATGCAGCCCACTCTAAGCCCAGACAGCAAAGGAACACACAGAATAAATGCAGGTCTGCTCGGGTGAATGAGAACGCAGAAAGCAGCATGCAGAGCATCTGCAACAGCAAAAGGAAGGAGCACGGCACTTGCCGGAGCAACCAGGAAGATGGCTTCACACTACATCTGCTACAGGAGGGCTGCAGAGGATGGGAGGCTACTGCTACCCAAACAGGTAGCTGGTGTGGATTTTCCATTGCCCAAATATAGGGGAAAGGAACCAAAAACCCCGTATGTCAAGACAGCTTGGTGCCTGCCACATTTACAGAATTCTGTCCCAGTCCATATCAACTGCCAATGTGCAGCACAGGTCGCACTTGAGTGTGGCAGAGGGTCCAGCTACACCTATACAACACATCTGAAAATGAAACTCAGGTGTCTTAGAACACTAAAAAAAACCCTGATCTTTAGAATTTGATTCCATATATGGGAGGGCTCAAATGTGGAGGAAGCAGAGAAAGCAGGTAAGGGAGAGAAGCATAGCGGGAATTCTGGCTTCTCTGATAACCTGGAGATAGGGAAGACCTCCATCAGCAGGGCAGTATTTTCATATGCTCTGTGAACTTAGATTTTAATATTTTTTAAACACAACTTCACTAAAACAGATCCGTAACATTCCTCCTGTGTAGCTGAAGCTTTTCAAAGTCATCTGCATTAATTATCATAGTAACCAGAGATGTGTTGCCACAGCCAATCTTAACTAGAAACTTAATCCAATCCCTTCCACACATGTTTGTCAGGGATGGGGAGAAAACTGGTCCATGACACACAGCACAAGGCAGATTAGCTGTAGGCAGGCAGTTTCACATGTTCTGACACAGCAGCAGATGTTTAGCTGTTAAATCTGACAGGACATCATCTGTAACCAGAATAACACAGTAGATTTTGTTCATCCAGTAATCTTATGAAATACCGTGTACTTCTGAAACTGAAGCTACCCCATGAGTTAATACTCCCAATACTCCGTATGTGGGTAATCTTTTTTGGCTGCTAACTATCTTCACTAGCGCACAATGACAGGAAGGGGTATTGGTGAAAGTGGGAATTTAACTTTCCCCCTTTAACGCTGATCTTTAAGCTTGCTATCAAACACAGACGGGAGTCCAGGCCTTGCAAGTGACTCCCTAATGAAACCAGAATGCTCACGCAGGGGAACTCCAAAGAGTGTTCCACTTGGAAATTTCCACTGGGTCGTGGCAGGGGAAAATGGATTTTTAGATCCTTCTCTGATCCTCTTCACCACTGTGGTTATGCATTTTTGCCCACACCACTGAGGAGGATCAAGGATTTTTTTCCCCCCTCCCTCATAAGGTGTAATTTTCTAGCCTGTACGGACCGAGTCAGCTTGTTTTCACAATATGGAGGGATAACTTTCTGTTCAGTCTACTGAAGCAAGTAAACTTCTTGAGGTAAGGCCTGGCTAACCTTTATTGTTTGCTTGTAGCTCATTTGCCTTCCAGGTTTGCTTTGGAAGCGGTTATTATCTTTGCGTGTCCCCACTGGCACAGAATTAGAAGAAGCGTAAAGAAAACTGCCCACCTCACTAAACATTACGGGTTTCTTACAGTAAGACTTCATTTAGGTGCCTACTAAGGAGTTATGAACCAGATACCCAACACAGGCCTTATCAATTAGCCTGCAACAGTTTAATAAGTAAGCCTTAGGACACCAAAAAGAGGAATCATTACCATAAGCAGAAACACAGCCTTTAAAACCTGTAAGAACTCTTTGGTGTCTTAATTCCCAGATTTGCTTGATGCTATGGTCTCTGCAAGCCCTGTACTGGAGCTATTTCAGGCACAGAATAGCTGCAGGTGAAGGTTAACTGCACTTCCTTTTCAACAGGTCCTACACTGTTACTGTTAAAACAGCCTTACACCTCCTGGTCCTGAAATCTCTTCTGAAACGTGCTAATGCTGCTTCCGTGCACCCTGCAAGCACTGCCAGCAAATGACTACCATACACTTACTTCCCCAAGCATGCCATGCTCCAGGTCATAGTGACCAGAGAAGCAAAAGAATTAGGACTGAAACTCTGCTTTTCTTATGGCACAGCACTTCACAGTCACCCTGAACCACTGAGTCAGCCTTCAGATAAGGCACATACACACAGCTTGCTTCAGAAAAACTCACCTCAGCATATTTGGCTGGAATATCAGCTTTCTCCACACCATAGTGATGTTTGCAGTTTGTGGCTGCAGCCACTTGAAGCACCACCTGACCGACACCTGCAGGAAAGAAAAAACAAACCTGAGAACAAGTTTCAGTAGAAAACCACTGCAAGGGGAGAGAAGACCCTCTAGAGCACAAGCCAACAGGAAAAATGCAGGTCATCTGTGGGGCCAGGCTTCAAGGTGCAGTTTCACCTCCCCGTGGTGTCGGACAGTTCCCGTACGAACTCCAGCTCTCACAGCTGGAAAGCAGATTCAAGGCAACGTGCGTTACTAAGGTAAGGCCCATGGCCCTACGAGACGTGAAATACTAAGAACCTGCTTTTCACTGAAAAGAGTTTATATCCTGACTGGAAAGCAAGCAATGCAATTTCACTTTCCTTACAAACAAGGATTTCTTATAGCACCTTCCAGTACCTGAAGGGGCTACAAGGAAGCTGGGGGGGATTTTTTCCAAGGGCCTGTAGTGACAGGACAAGGGGTAACGGGTGTAAATTGAAAGTGGGGAGGTTTAGTTTGGATATCAGGAAGAAGTTCTTCCGAGAGAGGGTGGGGAGGCACTGGGACAGGTTGCCCAGAGAAGCTGTGGATGCCCCATCCCTGGAAGTGTCCAAGGCCAGGCTGGATGAGGCTTGGAGCAACCTGGTCTAGTGCAAGGTCTCCCTGCCCATGGCAGGGGGGTTGGAACTGGATGATCTTTAAGGTCCCTTCCAACCCAAACCGTTCTGTGATTCTATGATTATTTTTCAAAACACTGAGCCCCTTCTATGATAATGACTACAACATTCACAGTTATGTTTGTACTGCTAATTATTAATGACTACTTTCACTAAATCTTACAGGCTTACTTTTACAAATTCACATGTTTCAGAATAACTCTGTATTATCTTTGTTCACAAATTTCATATGCATGCCATCAAACCTATAGTGTTTACATTGTAATTCACTATTTAATTAAGTAACTGAACAAGCAGACAAACCATACCACATCATAAACCAAACACTGGTTGGTCACATACCTACACCATTAATTTAAAGATTGGCTGAAGTGTTTGACATTTCATGGTCAAAACCAGTCTTGAGCAACCTGGTCTAGTG